>NC_081409.1:723109850-723382350 GCF_030272615.1 Cryptomeria japonica
TAGCGCCAAACACTAGAAGGGCTACGATTTTCATATTGGAGGAACCAAAAATATATAAAAGAACAACAAAAGGGATGCCTAGCCTATCTCTCTCCATCGGGCTAACATGCAAGTGATTCGGGTCAATTGGGAATAAATTATAGTTTGCTGTTATAAAAATTGTGTATGACTAGCAATAAGAAAATAAGGGTTTTAACAGAATGTCTTGGTATTTATTAGTTCTTCTCTAGCTTTGTTTGTTTATGTATTAAGCATTAATAAATGATGAACAGATGTAATAAGGGTTTGATCAGTATTGTTGAGTTATAAATTGATTTCCAGCAAATACCCATAGTTGCTTTTTGTGCTTAATTTTGTCAAAATTATATTTGCTGTCACAAATTTGCAAAGAACACACTTGAAACGCAACAGGTTCAGTTAAACGCCAGTTGTCTCAGTTGAGGACCTTTTAAGGTTCTTACAGTGGTATCAGAGCTAAATCCTGCCATCCTAAGGGTTTAGCAATTACATGCAGTCACAGGAAATAGGTTCACACAGGTATTACATGCGCAACAGAGCCTTTTGTGAAGGAGAACAGAGTCTTAACAGGTAGTCAAATACCATGGGTCAAAGGCATACAGGCAGCCCAACCAGAGGTCACAGAGTTGAGGATGAGGAGACGAGATTTTTTTAGGACTATGGCTACAGGGCAGCAGCAGGTTGCTCAGGCTTTACAGGCACTCACCACCATGATGGAGCGTATGAATCCTCCAAACCAAAACAATCAAGAACCAGAGGACAATAGGAGTGTAGCCAATATTCCTAGACCTCACAGGGTAGCTACACGCACAATTGACAAGCCTTCAAGGCCTAATTTCTTGGCAGAAGAACCTGAGGATGTTGCCAGAGCTGAGGCAAAGCCTGTCTTTGTTGATAATGTTATGACGGTACATGATGAGTGGTCTTCTTCCACCTGATGTGAGGCTGAATCTGAATTTTGATCAGTTCATGAGGCAAAAATGGGAGCTAGAGAGAAACAGGCAAGAGAGGAGGCCTCGTTTCCAACATAGAGATCTTGAGTTTGCCACAAGCAAGCTCACCCTACCTTATTATGATGGCAGCGGTGCAGTTACAGCTAGATCTTGGATCCATAAACTGGATACATACTTCACACTGAGACCCATGATTGAAAGGGATGCAATTAAGTTTGCAACCTTACACTTGGACGGTACTGCACATGAGTGGTGGCATAATGGACTCATCACTCTCCAACATGATGGGATTACCACCTACCAGGAGTTCGCTGATTTGTTAGTAGAGAGGTTTGATAAGAAAGACCCTGAGTCATACTTCCGCGAGTTAGCACAGCTGAAACAAACAGGGAACTTGGAGGTGTATGTTTCAGAGTTTTTGAAGCTCTCATGCATGGTAAATAACATGTCAAATTAGCGATTAGTAGTTTTGTTTATAGAGGGACTCATGGAGCCTTTGAGAGGTTGGGTAAAGGCATTTGATCCCCCAACACTTCTACTCACCATTAAAAAGGCACGGAGTATGGATGTGACAGCCACTCAAAATAAATTTGGGACAAAAGGGTCAACATCTTTCAAAGATAATAGGAATTTCAGCAAAGGGAAAGAAAAATCAGACTTTAGAAATAATTACAAGCCAAAGCCAACAACGCCTCCCTTAGATCGGGAGACACTTAACGATTTAAGGCAAAAGAATCTCTGTTTTTATTGCAAAGGTCCATATGATGCCAACCATGATTGTCCTTTGAGGCCTAAGGGCAGGGCGAACAGAGTAATGTGTGCATATTATGAAGATTTTGAATCTGATCATGAAGGTCAGCCTGCTGGTTATGAGAATTTAGAGGCTGAAGATGACACACAGGGTCTTCCGAGACTTGACAAAATGGATGCAAAAGGTGATGAGCACCTTAAGGAGGCACTTCTCACAAGTATTCAGCAGGAAGGGTCATTTAGAATGAGAGGAGTACTTGCTGGTCAGAAAGTTATTACACTGCTAGATATTGGAGCCACACATAACTTTATTGATGCCAGGTTGGTGGAGAAGAGAGGAATCCAAACAAAGGAGTTTGAGGGCATTCGTGTGAGAGTGGCAGATGGTTACACTTTAAAGTGTAATAGGATGATTACACAACTCCCATTACGTGTAAACAATTATGAATTCAAGACTGATTTCTATGTGGTTCAGATGGGAGACACAGATTTGGTCCAGTGAACCTCACTCAGTTGCGTGGGTTCTTGGGCCTATGTGGTTTGTATCGCCGTTTTGTTAACGGTTATTCGCGCCATGCGGCACCTTTGACATACTTGATGAAAAAGCGTGCCTTCTTATGGACTCCTGAGGCCCAAGAGTGTTTTGAGAGGTTCAAGGAGCTCATGACTTCATGTCCAGTACTTGCTACACCTGACTTCTCGAAGTCATTTGAGTTACAATGTGATGCCTCTGGTGAGGGCATTGGGGCGGTGCTTATGCAGGACAAGCACCCTATTGCTTATGAGAGTAGGAAACTCCGTGGACTTGAGAGAATTTACAGCATTTATGATAAGGAAATGTTGGCCATAATGCATGCACTGGCCAAGTTTAGATAGTACTTAGTGGGCAGCAAGTTCTGCATTAAGACTGACCACAATAGTTTGAGACATTTCCTTGGGTAGCGTGACTTAAATGACAGGCAACAAAAGTGGGTCAGCAAACTTCAGGCTTACAACTTTGATATTTCATATATCAAAGGCACACAGAATGTAGTTGCAGATGCCTTGTCACATCGTCCCCACCTGAATTCAATGGTCCAGATAGCAGAGGATTGGTGGCATATTATAGTGGCAGAGTACGCCAAAGACATCTGGGCTGCAGGTGTGATAGAGGGGTCAGTAGTGGACAACAGGTATACAATTGTAAATGAATTGATCATTTACAAGGGGAGAGTGTACTTGATCATAGGATCGGAGTTGAGGAGTAGGGTACTGCAGTTTTGTCATGATGAACCGATAGCAGGACATCCCGGGTTTTTCAAAACCTACAGACAGGTTCGTGAGCACTTCACGTGGAAAGGGCTCAAGGTGGATGTTCTACAGTATGTTAGAGAGTGCCTTGTTTGTCAGCAGAATAAACAGGAGCATACATACCCTGCTGGTTTACTTCAGCCACTTCCAATTCTTGACAGGAAGTGGGAATGTTTGTCTATGGATTTCATCACAGGGTTGCCGAGAGCGCAGGGACGTGATTGCATATTTGTGGTTGTGGATCGTTTGACAAAGTATGCTCACTTCTATCTGATCACCACCACTTATTCAACTATTTAGGTAGCAGAGTTATTCTTCAGAGAGGTATTCAGATTACATGGGTTGCCTCGGACTATTGTCAATGATAGGGACACGCTGTTTTTGAGCCACTTTTGGCAGGAGCTTTTCAGACTTTGTGGGATCGAGCTTACACCGAGCACCAGTTACCACCCTCAGACTGATGGCCAGACTGAGATAGTTAACAAATGGGTGGAGGGATACCTTAGGAACTATATTTCAGGGCAGCAAAAGGTGTGGGTGAAGTGGATTTACCTCTGTGAGTACTGTTACAATACCACTCACCACATGTCCATTCAGATGACTCCATTTACAGCACTGTACGGGTATGAACCTCCCAGTTTCATTGATTTATTGCTGAGTGACAGTAGGGTGCCTAGTGTGGGAGACATGATACAGGAGAGTCGGGACATTGTGAAGACTCTTAAGGAAAATATAGCCAAGGGACAAAATCAGCAAAAACAATATGCTGATCAGAAGAGGACAGAAAGGTCATTTGAGGTTGGAGACATGGTGTATTTGATGTTGCAGCCTTATCGACAATCTACTCTTAGGAGGAGTGGAGCAGAGAAGCTCAAGCCTCGATATTTTGGCCCTTTCAGAGTAACCAGGCGTATAGGTGAGGTGGCTTATGAGTTGGATTTACCGGCAGATAGCAGAGTACACGATGTGTTTCATGTGTCATGTCTCAAAAAAGCGTTGGGACACCGTATTGTTCCTTCCACGGTCTTACCACCCTTGGATGATGAGGGGAAGTTGATACTCGTACCTGAGGCTATCATTGAGTTCAGGGAGAGGAATTTCAGTAGACAAACTATCATAGAATACCTGGTGAAATGGAAGGATTTGCCGGTAGAGGATGCTACTTGGGAAAGCGAGGAAATTTTACAGCATCTGGAGTTGAGATTGCTTGAGGACAAGCAATTTCAGGAGGGGCGGACTGTGATGCCCCCTTCTAGTTGACATCTGTCAGTTGAGTAGATTAGCCTATCACTGACCCTCGTAGGTTGATGAGGTTGGGTAGAGGGTCCTCCAGAGTTTGATTCACCATCTTCAAAGCGAGCACTCCAGGTCTGGTTTTCGTTTGAGGTCTCCCGTTTGAGATACTTTCTATTTTTAGCAGTCCTACTATTTATAGCCAGTAGGTTGGGCAAGGACAGATTATAGTTTGGCAGTCTCCAGTTCAGACGACAGGCATTTCTAATGAATACTTAGAAAGATATTAATATTTAATTATTTTAATTTAATATTAAATGGCGAACTTTAATGTTTTAAAAGTCACTTTAAGTTATAACTTAAGTGAGGGTCTATTTCTCATCAGATGGGGCCAGTTTTATATTAAATGGAAAATGATTTATTTTTTGACACTTCAATAGTCAAAAATAAATAATAAAAGTTAAAACATTATTAAAGGCCAAATCGCACCTTTCTTGGGAATTGCACCAACCCTAAATGTAGATGATTAAAGAAGATTTTAGGTCTTCTTTCATTATGCTAAGTTTTGGATAATTTGCTTTGGAGCTCTGAGAGGAGTTTTGGCCTAGGGTTTCAACAGAAAATTCTTCTGCAGTGATCAGAGGTATTGGTACAGGAAAACGTGGGATTCTTGTGCAATAGCATCAGAGGTTGTGAAATATCAGCTGATCTTGCTCTTCTAGTTGGTTTCATTCAGGAGCCAAATTTGTGCTTAGTAATCAGAGAGGCACCGCCTTTTCTCCAGTATTAGGCTGCAGCAACAAGAGGGAAACAAAGGCATCCATGAGGGATTTTTTATCAGTGGCTGTACGGCTGCCTGGAAAGTAGCGCCAAACACCAGAAGGGCTACGATTTTCATATTGGAGGAACCAAAAAAATATAAAAGAACAGCAGAAGGGACACCTTGCCTATCTCTCTCCATCGGGCTAACATGCAAGTGATGCGGGTCAATTGGGAATAAATTATAGCTTGCTGTCATAAAAACTGTGTATGACCAGCAATAAGGAAATAAGGGTTTTAACAGAATGTCCTGGTATTTATCAGTTCTTCTCTAGCTTTGTTTGTTTATGTATTGAGCATTAATAAATGATGAACAGATGTAATAAGGGTTTGATTAGTATTGTTGAGTTATAAATTAATTTCCAGCAAATACCCATAGTTGCTTTTTTGTGCTTAAGTTTGTCAAAATTATATTTGCTGTTACAAATTTGCAAAGAACACACTTGAAACACAACAGGTTCAGTTAAACGTCAGTTGGCTCAGTTGAGGACCTTTTAAGGTTCTTACAATCTATATGGAGTATGTTAAAAGGGAGACTCACCATAAACTATTAATTTAATTTTCATCTCTTTTCTATTGATCTTCAATGTATCAGTTACAATATCCTCTTTGTTTTTTTATGTAAGCATAAACATAATCTGTGAGAAAGTTTAGCCATTTTTATAATTTTTTTTTTTTATATTATCCTGTTTAGAAGGATTCCTTCAAAAATGTTATTTTCAAGAATAAGTAAATTAAAAAATAAATGTTAAACTACTTGACATGGAATTTGTGTTGATAAATTTTGCTGAGTGTTGATCACCGACACCATGAATGAGCAATCTATAAACTAAACTCTTGTAATAACCATTGCTGTTGCCCAACTTTGATCTCTTGGAATTTGAGCATTTGATGTTTGCTGTCGTTCTTGTGTTTAATTTGGAAATATAAAGCTATAATAAAACACACCTATTTCTGTCCGATAATTTTAACTAAAGTTTTCCCATTGTGAAACTTCCTCACGTTCAACCAAATCAATCTCAAATGTGAACTAAATGATTTAAGTGTCAACAGCTATCTGGATTATAAGAATTTGAACTATCTAACTCTTCCTGGGTATTTATATTTTGTATTATTAAACAATTTTTATTAGGGGTATGTTTCTGTCACACATCCTATTCTTTAATATTAATGCTGAATTGTACAATGCTAACAGGTTTCTCAACTTGGTTTGGGATGTATGGGGCTGTCAGCCTTTTATGGTGAACCCACTGCTGAGGAAGATGGTATTGCTTTAATTGAGCATGCTTTTAACAAAGGCATCACTTTCTTCGATACTGCAGACATGTATGGACCTTTCACAAATGAGGTCTTGGTTGGTAAGGTATATACTTATTCCAATTCTATTGTAATATAATGACAAATTGCAACTAGTGACTTTCAATTGACGTTGTTGTGAAGCTTATAACACTCTGCACAAGTTGCATTCTATCAATACATGTAGTGTGATCTTTTGAATTATACATGAACCATCTTTTATAAATTAAAGTACACAGATGTAGGAACTCTTGTCTTGTTATAATGTCATTTCTTGGACTGGATTAATATCAGCTCTACAATTGAGGCTGTTTTTTTTTATGATAATGTTGACAAAGAAAACATGATTCATTTTTAGTAGCAGTCTTATGATTTATCAGGAGATGGGGACAGTGATTAATGCAGTAGATAGGATGGTGATTGATTGATGCATACGATGAATGTATCCCATGTCCTCTTCCTTCTTTGACTCATGTTGGTTTCTCTATAGAGAACAAATGAAAGCACAAGAATTCCAATTTCTCACATGATGAAAAACATGTGACTTGTGAAAGTAATTACATGCTACTTGTGAAAGTAATTACATTGCAAATGATTGCAACTCTGGTGCTTCACCACCATGGTTCCACCACCATTGTATAGGGTCTTTCTTTGCATGCAGAATACAAGGCTTCCATGGTAGAAAACTTATCTTGTCAACTATGTACTTATAATGGAACCAACCTCTCCTTTGTTGTAAATCTTCCTTACTGTAGTCCAAAATCCTTTCAGTACCTTGCTATCTGCATGTTGAAGCCTCTTCTCGGTGAAATTTTCATTGTATTGCTTTGAATTTAGAGCATAGGCTGTACAGTTAGAGGCATGTTAAGTTTGTTCCATTTCCCATCTAGTTTTACCTTTATTAAAGGATATAGAGAAGCATCCCTCATTTCCTTTATTTTCCATAAATACTTTCTACTATGTTGCTGGTTTGGGTTCGGGATTTTTTTTACTGGGTTTAGCTGTACTCTTTCGACAATTATATGATAAAGTTATATAAAAATAACTAAAGCTTTCACAGAATGTACAAAATTGATTACAGAGTGGAGAACACAGCTAATAATTGATAATGGTTTGTTAATTGGCAAAACATAAATGTTAAGATAAATCAAATTTGCATATGCCATAGTAGCATTATACGTAATTGGGATTGATTCGGCAAACCAAAACTAAAAGTATAAATGGATTCATTTACTTGGATTTAATTGGAAAAAAACTAAAAACATGCTACTTTTCAATTCAGTGCAAACCAAAACAATTTTTTTCTTTTCCTTTTAAAGTCAAAGTGAGGGCCCAAGGGTGGAGCCTAAGTCATCAAGACCAAGTTAAAGCTAAGTTGCTGAATTGGAATTTGAATCAGGTATAGATAAGGTTTGCTGGTATGATGAACTTTTGGCTGGCTGGTTGTGTCTAGTCGTGTTTTGGGTACGTCTGTACAAAAAACAAATAAAAATCATAAATATCTACATATTTGCAGCCTTAAAACAGAAATTAAGTTCAGAATACCACATATCATGCAGATGCTTAACAAAATTACCATAAATATCACAATCTGAAAATATATACAAACAGTATATCAATTTGTAGAATTTGAATGTTGTGATCATTCTTCAATATTAAAATAATACGATCAATAATCAGTGTCATATAGGTTTTCATCAAGACCAACTTCATAGTCATCATCAACTTTAGATGATGGAGGAAGGTTAGAAGAACTGCAAGCAGCCCCACCACCAATTGTATTAAAAGTAAGCTAGCAATCTGATGCCTCAAAAAGTGAAAATGGCTGCAGAATTATAGGAAATTCATGGTGCTGCTTACTTTGGTAACTGTGGATCTTACATTGGCACTACCTACTTGTGAAACAAAATGCAATTTTTTTTTCATGTTACTCATCAAAGAAAATGCAAGTGAAAATGACTGTTGGTTTAGCGTTTAGGGTTAAATTTGTTAGTTTTAATTAGGGTGAAGAGCAGATTCCAATTGCCTAAGGCAACATTGGAATCCGCCCTTAAGGGCTGGGCCCCTTTATCTCTTCTAAGGATAACGTGTATCCTTTAGGGCTGGCCCCTTCTCACACACCACTCTCTAATAGGGCCGACCCTATATTACAAAAGACAATTCGCACAAAAGAAAAAGGAATAAAAGAATTGATGTCAAGCTGACCTTAAATAGGTCCCTTGCCTCACATAAATAAAGAACAACTTGACCTCATTTATAACATAAGATATGTCATGTCCCCTTTCTAGAGTGGACATCGGAGACGGAGGAGTTGGCCTATAATTGGAGTCTCGTAGGCTAGCAGAGGTTGATTGGGACTCATTCAGTGCATATAGTGATTGGATTTTGGCTTTACAGGCAGTTTGGAGCCAGTTTGGAGCAGTTCCTAGATTTTAGGGGGTATCCCTAAATTTTAGGAGGTCGTGACAGTTGCCAGTCGTGAGGTTATTCATGACCTTTTAGATGGTTTCAGTTTCAAAGAGATTGGGCTTGTTTCCTAAATTTTAGGAACATCCCTAGATTTTAGGGATGAGACTACCAGTGAATCCTTGATTTCCGACTTCAGTCACAGACAGGTGACAAGATGATTTTAGGGTTTGTAATGTCAGTTGGGCATTTTGTGGCTATTTGGGTTATATTTTTAATATTTCCTAAGTTAGCGTTTAATAATTAAATAAGGCTAAGTTGTTAGCCATTTTGGAGTAATAAGGGGATTTTTGGTCTCATCTGGATGCACATCCTATTGTGTGATAGCTCGTTGGAAAGATCTTGAAATTCTTTAAATCTTTCTCTTTGGTCTCAGGGCAATTCAGTGAGCGGATTTCTGTCTATGGGGAAAAAGGTCATTTTCTAGTAACATGACCACTTTAAAATAAGAAATTATAACATTTCCACTAGACCACGCCACTTGGAGACAATTAGGGTTCGATTTGCAATTGAGAGGGGTTATAAGGGGATAGGAGCTTCATTCTATGATTATCTTTTACACATTTTACATCTTGGATTTGAGATTTGGCTCTGGAAGAGCTTTTCAGCATCTGGGACGCCAACCCCAATGCCTTGCCTGTTTGGGACGTAGCCCCCAATACAGTGGTTTGGATTTGTTTGCAGCTATTAGCATCTTGGAGATTGTACGGCATTCTTTCTGGAGGTTCAGCAATTCTGACAGAGTTCAGCGTGGGGTTTGGGGTTTCTAACTAGTTGGGTGTACTTGGCAGCCGTACGGCTGTACCTGGCAGCCACCTTCTTTCCCACGTGCAGCACTTGGAGGGCTGGAATCTTGCCACAACTTCATTCCTAGTTATGTTACTCTTTCAGCATCCAGGTTGGAATTATTCCTGATTGTAATCTTCCTGAAATTATTGGAAATCTTCATCTGGTCAAATATTTGATTTTATATTCAGAAATCTGCCTTGAATCAAATTTGTTTTGGCTGTATATGAACTTCATTTTCAGTACTTTGTTCATGTACTTGTACTTCATTATTTACTTGTTGAAAAATCATCAAATACTTGTTGAAAAATCATCAAAATACAAAAAGAATTCAACCCTTCTGCAACTTCTGTCTATTTCTGAAAGAAAATATTAATAAGCAGGAAAAATCAATTTAAATAAATAAAAATTACAGCAGATTGGTAAAAGAGATCCATCAGGGATCTTTCAAGATATCTACTCTCTCATATGCGAATCTGCTCTGAAGTATAGCTAACTTAGTCAGTCATCTGGTGTGCATAAAGCGATTCACATCTGCTGTCAAGGGGTAAAACGTTAGGTGTGATCATCTCCAGTAAAAGGGGCGAACTGCTGTCAAGAGTTAGGCATCAAAAGTGGAGATCAGGTTGCTGTCTGATGGAGACAAGAGTGCAGATCTGAGGTGCAGACCTGATACTGATCTACCATCTATATCAGCCCTAAAGTGTGGCCATATCAGACCTCCTAAAGATATAAGTGTTGTAATCAGAATATTGTCTAATTCATAATCAGATCTGAGGATCTATTCTTGCTGGGTTTTTCCTTATAAGAGGTTTTCCCAGGGTAATATTGTCTTGTCTCATTTTACATCTATTTTGATTGCTCTCTGTCATTCACTAAGTTGAATAACTTAACAGAAATTAATTCAATTCTAGTTATAAATCTACTTTCTGTTTCTCATTATTAATCTGAAAGTAAAAACTAACAAAATTTGATGGTCAAAAGTCAAACAAAATGCATTGAAACTGTTGCTCACTGTTGGAACTGCTTGGGTATGCTCATGAACAATTCCAAACAGATTCCTGCACAAAAAACTGTGTCCTAGACAGATCCATAGGTGAATTGAACTTGATTTTGATTCTAAACAATTGTGCATGGGTATGCCTAGGTTTTTGGCTGTTTCAGGTAACATAGAATTGAAGTTGTCAAGGCCACATGAACCTTCATGGCACATGCCATTTTTCATAATTTTGTTGCTTTTAACCAAGTTCCAAAATTTTCAAAGTGAAAAAAACACATTTTGATTTAGTTATGTTTGTTTTTAAGTTTAAATTTCTCATTTTTACCCAGGTTCTCCTTGGGTTCATCTGGGGGCAGCCTGAACTTCATCATTTTCCCTTGGTATGAATGAAATGGTTAGGCACAAGGTCTAACCATGTCCAAACTTGTATGTATATAATTAGGCATATGTAACTTCTTGGGTCAAGCCAAAACAAGCTGCAAGGAAATTAGTCAAAACTGAATGGTTGGTAATCAGGCCTTACTATTTCCAGGGCTATATGACTGTAATTAGGCATACGTGACTTCTTGGGGTTGGGCCAAAACAATCTGCAAGAAAATTAGTGAAGTAGGGAGGGAATAAAACAGTGTAAAGGGCCTGAGTACAGAAGGGCTTGTGATGCAGTGCACATGATTCATATCAGGGGAACCATACTACTTGTCATTGCGCAGAAGTACAGTGAAATAATGTTAAAGATAGTAATGATCCTTTTTTTAAATGGTGATTTAACTGTTTTTTCTTCTCTTTAACAGGCCCTGAAAAGATTGCCTCGGGAGAAAGTTCAACTTGCTACAAAGTTTGGCAATGTCTTTATAGATGGTGTTATAAAAGTTAAAGGTTCACCAGACTATGTCCGAAAAGCTTGTGAGGACAGTCTTAAGCGTCTTGATGTAGAATATATTGATCTTTATTACCAGCATCGGGTGGACACTACAGTTCCAATAGAAGAAACTGTAAGTTTTTAATGTGTCATACATAGTTCTTAAATGTACTCAAATTTTTAAGTTTTTAATGTGTCATACATGGTTCTTAAATGTACTCAAGTTTGTTTGTACAATGTTCTGTTTGCTGTTTTCATGACTACATAATGTGCATGAATATGTTCCAATGAGAAATATTGTTTCTTAATTATTTTACTATTTTGAATCCTGTTTTATTGTCATTGCAAATTGCTTGAAAGAGAGTAGATGCCAACTACTGGAGATTTTGCCGCTAATCTGAACTATGACAAGCATGAATGATGACACAAAAACACTTAAGGATTAGTAGAATTTCACTTCCATTATATATGTCTTTCCGAGTGACACTTTAACATGGCAAGATGAGATTCACAAAATAGTTCATTGAACAGATGTATGTTAGTGGAAGCTAGAACATAAAGATCTTATATAACACACACACACACATACATGCACGCGAACACACATGTGTGTGCATATACATAGACAGACACACAGACACACAGACACACACGTGCAACATTGCCATATCATGAATTGTTCTCACCACAGGCTTAGCACAGGACAAATCTATGGACCTTTGGTTCCAGTCAGTATTAGATAGTCTTCAAAAATTCAGTCAAATGAGAAATGACCTTAATTTAATTTTGAACTCTTCAAGCCAAATATTTCTATAATAACTTGATGACAAATGGCTGGAAATTTTCAGGATACCTATATATTATGTGCTGTCTTATAAATGTATAAATTGTGATTGCATTTGAAGTAATCAAATGAAATCTGATATATATTTTAAAAGCAATTAACTGTGATATACTTAATGGAAATTATACAAATTTAAATGGCCTCAATTCTGGAAGCAGTTAAACATGAGATACCATGCTTATATTCCTTAAGGCTTAAACTAACTGAAAAATTTGCTCTGTTAATTGGAATCACTGAGTTGTACTGAAGTTCAAACTTCAAAGTTACTTGATTTTTAGAAATGAGCCAACTTTTAAACTAGATGTTGAGATCAGCATCTCTGCTCTTACATAGCAGACGGCAACACCATGGAGCATTTCAACCAGAAGTCATCTTTTGCTAAGTTGCCATGAGTAGGGGACTGTTGTGATGTTTTCACACATCGTCCCATTGCAAATGGGGACCCCTACTTTTTTTCTCGCTTTCTAGGATTGTGGTGGAGTCTTTTGCTATTAACCTTTCATTTGTATGAGGTGTAGTTTTTAAAGTGACCAGGAGGAAATCAGGTTAAGTCTCTCTCTTTCAAATGAAGTCAATCAGTTGTCGAGGCTTTTGGAATGGATCACTCATCTTTTGCTTGCAAGGTGAGGAATGAAATGAATGACTAAGGCACTGACAGTGACTTCCTTTGCTCTTCCATGGCATTAACAGTCACTTCCTTTGCCCTTCCTTGGCATTGACTGCCTTCCTTTGCCCTTCATGGGAGATGTGAAGTGAGGCGATGTGAGATGAGGTGTCAAGTAAGGTCAATTCAAACAAGATTAGAGGGAATTTTGATGGATGAATCCCTTAGATTGAAGTTCACTAAGTATGCAAGATTTTCTTGTCATCCAAGAGGGTTGATTGTACTTTGTCAAAAGGCAGGTCGCATAGGGCAAAATTTGGTTAAGTATATGAAAACTTCCTTTGCTCCCAGGCAGGAAAGGCTACACTTCCATTGCTCCCTCATTGGAGCAAACTTGCTTCCTTTGCCAATGGAAGGGAGCGAACCTACTTCCTTTGCCAATGGAACAGAGCAAAGTGACTTCCTTTGCCAATGGAACGGAGCAAAGTGACTTCCTTTGCATGCTTGAGGGTAATTTGGTGAACTTGAACAATGAAGGAACAAATTGATGAAGACATGATGGAATGATGCTGGAAAGTTTGAAGTTTAAGTCATTTCCCTTGCTCTCTCATTACAGCAAATTTGCTTCCTTTGCCAATGGAAGGGAGCGAACCTACTTCCTTTGCCAATGAAAAGGAGTGACATGGCTTCCAAGGCATTCTTTGAAGACAATTTGATGAATTTACACGCATGGAGAACAAAACCGTAAGGCATGAATTGATGAAAAGGGACAAATTGATGAAAAAGTTGCTAAGAGCAAGCTGGATATTCCTTTTCCGATGGAAGGGAGCGAACTTGCTTCCTTTGCCAATGGAAGGGAGCGAACTTCCAATAACCACGCCCAGAAGCACGAAAAACACGTTTTGGCGCCAAAATTTGGATTTAAAAAGAAAATGTCTAAATGCCAAACAAGTTGGCCACTTAGGGAAATGATATTAATTTTATTTAAGCCTTTAGAAGTCGGCCTATAACCCAAAAGACACATCTTTTCCTTCAAGGGCATATAAATGCTAAGTCAAATCAGTCATTTAATCGCAAATACAAAAACGAATTCTTCTTCTAAATAGCAGAACAACGAATTTCATCAGGAAGGAGGCGGATTTCATCAGCAAGGTCAGCAAATTCTTTCATCATTCCATTGATCAAAAGAGGTGATCCTTAAATTAGGGTGCTTAAGATCAAGTTGAGGGTTTTCAAATCAGACTTGTAGCAAACACAATTCAGACAAAATCAGAGCTCTAAGGATTAAAAGATGGATGGAATTAAGTATATGTTATGTGTGTTTGATGCCCACTTGTTTGTTTTGCAGGCAGCAAAGGAGGAAATCAAAGAGGGATAGATTGTAGGAAGATCAGCACAGTACTCCAAGGAGGAAATTTCTACATCAAGGTCAAGGTCCAAGATACAAGGAAGATTAGAATTCTACCACTTGAAAGTCTATGTTATAAAGTGTATCAACAATTCTCACAACTTCAAAGTTAAACATGGAAATAGATGTCTTCAAGAGGAAATATTTCATCAGCAAGCACAAGGGTATCAAGGAAGGTGACTTAACAAGAAGGATTTTGAGGTATTCAAGAACTCTCATTGCATCATGAGGACATGAAGAGGTCAAACCCTTGAAGTATAAAGGAGAGGGCATACAACTATCTCAAGGTAAGATAAGCAAGCAAAGATGGAGGATTGACTTAATCATGATGATGCTTCCCATCATCACCACATTGAGCGAGCTTGAGATGTTGAGTATCAAGAGATATTGCTCAACATTCCTTCATAATAATCTATTAAGTCGACAAGCAAACTAAGGTGTCATCCTAGTCACCACTCCACCAATAAGAGGGTTCTACATCAGTATATCTGGATTCAACGAACCAAGCTCATCCATGGGGACACAAACTCCAATGTACCTACCCTCACTATCTATTGGTCAAATAAAGACGTGTCCAAATATTGTAATTTTCTCATTGGCTAGGAGTTGTTCCAACAAACCTTAAATGGTGTTTCTATCATGTAATCTTGGCCATTGATTGTGAATCAATCTGGGCCATTTATTTGTAAAGGGAGCACTATAAAAGGCCTCTCTCTCTCATTTGTAAAGGTTGATAGTTTAGAAATAGTGAGTAGTTGATCAATAGATAATAGCTAGTTAGCAATTAGAATAGAAGTTTTATTAGGAGAAGGCAAAGATTGTTGCCAAGATCTTGTTGTAAAGAACATATGATTTCATTGAAGTTGTGGTGAATTTATGTGTTATTTCAACAAGTTGCATGGTCTCTACTTCTCAATTCATTTGCTTTCATGATAATTAGTTGAATGATAGAGCGTTGTGCAGGTTTCATGATGAAACTCTTAATCCATACCACTAGCAATTTGTTGATTGCAAATTCACCTTGTGTGGTCAGCTGGAATACTTGAATGAGCTTAAGAGCTTAAGTTCAAGTGTTATTCAATCATTGATATGCATTCAATTAATGGTGTCTATGCTTGATAATGATTTGAAAATCATCTAATTTCTTTAGAAGATTGCACTAAGCTTTGTGGAGTTGTTGCTTCGCATGTCAAAGCAAGGCTTAGTGGAGTATCACCAAAGGTTGTCCATTGTCTCTTGCATTCTTAGGAGTAGAGTAGTCTCCCTAAACCCACCTCTTTTGCCCTTTTTTTATTCTCCAAGCATGTAGTTAGAATCTAATTTCCAGTAATTCAAGCATTCAATTATTCAACGTAAGTCCCCTTGGATTACCAGCAATCACATCAACCATTGAGCTTATCCACATGTCGTGACCCGACATTAGGACCCTTGGAGTCTTCCAGTTGATCACATAGTATAGCATTTGGAAAGATTTTGATCAAGAGAGGATAAGATACCTTGGTATTTTATTCTGTGTTCGCATGTGCATATGAAACACATCAACAGGGACCAAGTCCATAAAAATTACCTAGGGGTTGAAGCTGGTCCAATTGGACCATTGGGGAATTTGAACCTTGGTGGATGGCATAATCAAGGAGTATACCATCATCATCACCAATTGAGCTGGTAAACCGGACAATTTGGTTCTTTGTATTCTCCTCTGTCTGTAGAGCAGCACATAGATGCTTGGAAAAGCAGTTTGTTAGATTATTTGAGTTCAAGCTGCACTTCTCTGGTCTTCATGAAACAGGAACTGCTTCTCTACTTCAGCTGTACTTCAGCATGTCTATTGCAGATTCACATATTGGATTGTAGAGCTGTCCATTGCAGTTAAAATTCTTGTTATTTGTAGCTGATATTTAATATTTGGGCATTAATACATGTGTGAGTTTGTTGGATTATTTGAGTTCAAGCTACACTTCTCTGGTCTTCATGCAACAGGATTTGTTTCTGTACTTTAGCGATACTTTAGAATGTAAATGGAAATGCATATATTAGATTCAAGAGCTGTACAGTGCAGCTAGAATTTGTGTTTATTTATAGCTGAGATATAATATTTGGGCATCAATACATGTGCGAAGGCATCAAGGCTCAGATACTGTTTGACTAATACTGTTATTTTATAATATTCTATTGCTCTAGCTCATAGTTCAAAAACTTGTGACTCCCAAAACTCAGAAGATTTAATTTTGAATTGGATTTGTTAACTTAGTAAAGAATCAACAAAGTTAAAAACACTTAAATTCCTTAAACAAAGATAAATATCATACAAAATAAAAGTTAGACAACATAAGAAGGGGAAATGTTATGTATTGGGTTTGAATACAAAAAGAGTACAATTTGTATCAACTATTGTAATGTCCCCTACTAGGAGGCCCTATTTGGACCACACCATGTTTGGTCTCAGAACTGGGGACATGACAATTATCATGAAAAATAGAACACAAAATGATTATCAAGATATTCAATATTAAACTAAAGAGCAAAAGTTTCTTTAAATAAGAGATACAAATGATTTATCTATAAAGGATAAGATCGACAACTAATAAAGCAATAGGATAAGATCTTCCTAAAAGAATAAAAAAAATATTCCTAAATTTTATCTTAAAGACATAATTGTTCATCATAAACTAAATATTACAATATTACTTTAATACCATCCCTTAATGGTCAATCTACTAACCACACTAGGTTTATCTTGAAGACTTAATTGACCATTATAAGCTAAATATTACAATATTACTTTAAAATCCTCCCTTTATGGTCAATCTACTAACTACACCAAGTTTATCCTGAAATTTATGGTGTTGTGGGCAAGAAGAATTTTATTTAATCTAGGTGCACACCATCCTTTCCCATTTATGCATTCCTTCTTATCCTTTACCATGGAGAATCAGTAGAATATGAGTAGGTTATGGATTTATCCTATGTTGAATTGTACCAACATTGCTACATCTAGGTTAGGGAGGGATCCAACTCTTTTTTTGAGGTTTGATCAAATTTGCAAGTTCCCACATCTTGAGATCAATCCCATGTTTTACTAGAATGTTCAACAAGGGTGTGACTATGTGTAGTTTTTGGATTTGACTATGTTTTTTTCTTCAACGCTTTAAATCAAACTTTATGATCTTTCTTTAGGAAGAGAATAAGACAAGAGAAGAGAATTGTGAGATTGTTAGGAGACCAAGCAAAATGAAAGGTGGGGGAGGTTTTATTGAGTCTAGGAGCCAAGAAGATTAAAGGGAGAAAGGAGAGGAGAGTGATTCTAAGTGGCTATAATCATAAGCAAAGAAATGAGAAAAGAGAAAATGGCTTGGTGTCTAAAGGAGAGAGCGCAATATTATAGAGGTATAGAAATTCACCAATTGTACAACAATATGTATATCGACCTCGTTAAACGATAGTAAACCAAGCTCATTAAATATTTTTGACAACTACAACTATCTTATCTAATAACTTCTAATACTAATACATTCCAATATACTAATAATGGAAAAATGACACCTTTGTCTTGATGGACTTGAAATATCTTGGCACTCTTTGATTGTGGGTCCAAACTATTAATGGGGAATACGATTTGATGGCTTAAAAATTTTGGGTAAGATTGGATGACTAGGGATTAAATTGAGAGGAGAAGATGTGGCTAGGAAAGTTTTAACTATTTCATCTCATGGATGACATGTAGCCACCTATGGGTGATTACTTGCTTATGGGTAAACTATAATGTCTAAACCCCTGATTTCTTTTTTGAAAATGGTTTACTTACAAGTGTTTTCTTGCCAATTAAGAGGTTTGCTGATGTTTTTCCTTTCAGTTTTGCAAATCAATGTATAAGAGCATAAACATAGATTTTTTGCAACAATACATAGAAGATAAATTGCTGATTGAAAACAAGCCTTCATTCAAACTTCAACATACACTTACAAATCATTGTAAATCTGCTATAAACATAATTAGACCTCAAAATAGCCTTCAAAGACAAGAGAGGATTGATCTGAAATATTTTGTAATGTCCCTTGTAGAAACAATTAAATATATTCACTAAAATTGTAATTTATTTAACAAATGAAAAAAATGGATAATTAAAATATTAGATAACTATGGACGATTACAACTCTCTTGGATTTCTGATATAAAGTCTGATTTGTATGCACAAGAAGATGATGTCTGATTGCTTCTCCTGAATAATGTCCTTAAAACCATGTATAAACTTGGATATAAATCTGCTTATATGAGATATTCAAGGTTGCACGGGTATGGGGGTACTTGGAGACTTTGGAGACTGGTGCTGGTACTGGTATGGCTATTTTTTCAAAATAGGAGATGTGGGTACATGGAGACCCCAATTTCTTTTAAATATAATTTAATAATTTATAGAAATTCTGAAAATATAATGACATTAAATATAATATAATAATTTAGTAATGGTTGTTGCAACGTTTTAAGAAATCCTTGTGACCTGCATTTGTTTTGACTTTTGAGCATTGTTTTTCTTCCGTTTGTACTACATTTTGATTATTTTGTTGCCTGTGTTTGTTTGTTTTTTAACATTTTAAGGTTTCCTTTTTTTTTGTTTGGTTTGGAGACGGTGGGAGATGGGCGTATATGTTAGTGGGAAGTCTCCTCTCTATGGAGACGTTTCCAACCAAGTTTCCGGTGCAGGATACGCGTCCGAGTCTCCGGTACGAGTACCCAGGGGCTGGGTACGAGTACCCATGCAACCTTGGAGATATTGCTGTTCCTGATTTATGAATCTTAAACTATGCATGGAATTGTGATAAGTCTTCCTATGCAAGATAGATTTATAGGCCTTGAAACTTGAATGCTTTTCCTGATTGATATCCTTATAATCATGCAGTTCTGTTCTGAAGCCTTTCCTGATTTATGTATTTGAAACATATGCTTCCACTTTGTAAAATTTTGCTCTACTAGAGTGATCCTCACTGGGAAACGACAATCAAATATGTTTCCTTCTCCACCTTTCCATTCCTCAACGATCTTATTCTTATACCTTTCCTTATGTCCTTTGACAAAAGGATGTATTCCTTAGAACACGTCTCTTGATCATAATCAACTTCAAAACTGAACCTTATGGAAGAACTTTCTTTAACATAATTGTCTTATTTTCTTTATGAATCGCACCATTTGGGGATGAAAATTGATCAGCATATTGATCACGTCCTTTCACTTTCTGAATTGCTACTTCTTTTAGTTAGTGTTCTTGAACATAGAATATAGTCCTCCTTTATGAATAGTCACATCTCCTCCATAGAAGTTAGCTGCCTTTTGTTTATTATTAGCAAACTTTTAATTAAGATCACATTCTTTCTTAATCACTGCTTCTCTACTAAATATAATTGATGTCGTCTTAATCAAACAAATCTCTTAATCAGGTCACTGATAAACAAATACTCAACGTGTATATATATATATATCAACAGTTTGTCTTTAATATCTCCTAAATAATCTATTCTGAACTTCAGTATAATTGCTGATGTATGTGTAGTCATTGGTGAATTTTTCATATCTCATCATGATTGCCACTTGCCACTTATTAATATAGTGATTGCATGCAGTCTCTAATTAGTATCAACAATCTCATGATCTGCATACATGAGGAACTCAAATTTGCGCGATTGTAAACATAGTTGCTGCTGATATTAACATAACTTTAATTGCTGTTTGGAATAACATTCTTCTCACCACTGCTATCTTAATGAAGTCATCATTTATTTTGAAAGAAACTTGCTATCTGTAGAAAAATAATGATTGTTGTCTTTATGTTTATCACTGCTCTCTAATATTTAATGAAACTTCTAAAGAGTCGCTGCCTTGTGTATTCTTGCATACATTATGATAGCTGCTTTAACAACACTGTCTGTGTTATCGTATCATTGTTTAAAGTCTTTTAACATACTACTATTATCATCTTCATTAAATCTGCTTTCTGCAGTCAAGAAGAAATGTTGCTCTCATGGGAGTCGACATTTGTGTCTTTGTAATGATTAGTGGCCTTTGGCCTATAAGCAATAGGGTTATTACATATTTCCAGCTCCACGGCAAGGCATAAAATGAACTCAGGCAATTAGTATGAGTTCCTCGAAGTCTCCAAAGACTACCAAACTGTTTCCAGCTTAGAGATAAGTACTGAAATCAGATTTCTCACATAATGATGCCACAATGTGCAGATTTCAGACCTCCAAAATGTCTGATTTTGGACTCAGTCTGAAACACCCTAGGGTAGATTGGTATGGCCTCTTTGAGGGATGATTTGTTCTAGAAAATTCGAATTTTCACCAATGGCTACAAATAACCTATCGAACTGAATCGTCCAGGTTAGGAAAGAGGTATACCGTATAAATCAATACCCAGAACCAAATATGCTTTCCTTCAGAAGATATGAGCAAAATATGAAATCAGCCACTCAGAAAAGCATACCTCCAGAAATCAGAAAACTCACACCAGCAGTTAGGAAACAACTTAAATCACTTTTAAAATCACACCAAACAGAAGAAAACCAGCCAGGGTAGGTCTTTCACCATCAACACCAGCTAACCAGTAGAGGGTTTTCATCCTCCAACCAGCAGAAGTGAACTTTGGAAGAAATCCAACACCATATTGGTAAGTTTTCAAAGCGAGCATATAAAAATGAGAGCTCAAAACATGTATATATAGGCCATCCTTCAGTTTGAAACCTTTTCCTTCCAAAATCAAAATTTGAAATCCCCATAGAAATTCAAACTTTTTATGATTTCACAAATAAAACATTTTAATTTTCTTTTGTCTTCTTATAACCCCTAGATGTCCCATTAGGCATGTAATATAAACTCATAAAAATTAAATAGATTTCCTTCACTTAGGTGTCCCTTTAGGATGACAAGATGGCCCCTCTTTTAAAAACAACATCGTGTTACTAGGCCAAGGGGGGATATTTTAAAAATCACTTAATAAGACTTAGTGAATGAAATAAAATACAACTCTTTTGAAAACAATAAAAACTCACCAAATCCAACTCAAACCCATGGCACTGAACTGAGGAAGGAATTGAGACAATGGCCAAGCGCTAAAAATAGCGCTTACTAAAATTAACAGTATGCCAAAAATACTAAACTTGCCGGAGACACTGAAAATCACTGTAAGAGTTCACCTCAGGACACTGTGTCCCTAACCACATCCACTTAACCTAGAGGAACCCTAGAGTAGGCTAATGGAAAACTCACGTTGAGCTAGATGCAAGAAGGGGACATGACACAAACACACCACAACTACCAAATTTTTTGCTTACAAGCTGCAAAATTGGTTGCTGGTCAACTTGCATGAAAAAGAAAATCACTTTGTGATGGGGATCAAGTATAGCAAGTCAACATGTGATTAGACAAAAAGTGCACGGGCTTGAGGTTAGGCAACAAGACAAGCAAAAATAAAAGATTTGAGGCCTTCCACACAGGTTTGAAACAAACTAGATTGCCATGGATGGCTAATAGGACAAATTAGAGGCTATTATGAAATACACAAAACACAGGAAACATTGAAGGTCCTCATAAACCAAAATACACTTCTAGATTTGTTATCAATAGGGCTTACAAACACTCATCAGAGGGCAGTTGGGACACATTGTGAACCAAAATTAAAGCACAAAAGACCCATTGGAGCTTGTAGTGGCTTCGAGTCCGAAAAGAACTGGGTTGTGTTGTCAAGGCAATAATAGGACCTCGCCTTGGAGACACATATTAATTGCTACGGACGGGTTTGTTTTTTTAACACTATTTTAAAATTTATTGGGATTCTTAGTCATCATTAGACTCTCCTTGTCAGTCCATTTCATTTTTTGGCATGCAGAGTTTGAGATCGAGTTTCTCAGTTGACATTTCAACCAGCAAGTTCTTTTTGATTTTTGAACTATGCCTTAGCTTTTGTATTGTTGGAGGGCTTCTGTAAATTTTTTTTTTATGATAGAAGGCTTGTGATTATTTAATGTTTGTTGTTAGCTATCTTTGAATCATATTTTCTTCCATTAGTATAAATGATATCCTCCCATGCCTTTGATAGTTTATGTATAATTAATAATTGTATGTCCAGTTAAATTTTTAAGCAATAAAACTAGCTATTGTTGGGGGTTATTGATTTATTGACTACAACAGTTGATATGATAATCAAATATTTTATATTTTATATTTGCTCATTTTTTCGGTAGTCATTTACAATTTGCAAGATAATTGCTGGACTTTGTTATAGGTAGGGGAACTCAAGAAACTAGTAGAAGAAGGAAAGATCAAATATATTGGGCTCTCTGAAGCTAGTGTGGACACTATTAGACGAGCTTATGCAGTGCATCCCATAACAGCTGTTCAACTTGAATGGTCTTTGTGGACACGTGATGTAGAGAGTGAAATAATTCCTACATGCAGGTTCCTTATGTTTAAGAATCTCTTTGTTGGTTTTTTTAACAAATATATCATGTGCTTTGTTACGAAGTTATTTTTTTGAAAATGTGTACTCGATCTTAGCATTTCATTAACTTTCCTTTCTATAGTATGATTTTAGAAGCTCTGACAGCATGTAAAAGTTGACAAGCAACTGAAATATCACCCCATAAGTTTTTTTTGAAATTTATTAACAACGAAACCCAACAAGAATCAAACAAATGAGCATGTGAAAAAAGTATATTCTGCTGACACAAGTTTACTATTCTGGCATTACGTAATACTTTGCTGTTACAAATGTCCGATGAGTTGTTTACTATGTGTTTAACCATCTGCTGTTTGTTTTGAAGGCAAAATAGATGTCCAAAGAAATCTAAATAATTCCGAACTGAACATACAACCAAAAAATGCTATTAAATACCTTAAAAATCAGAGAATATCAGATTGCAGGTCTGCTTTTGCAACATGACAGGTGTGGTGGACCAACAACAACTTCAATGTCAATAGTTCCATCAACAACCAAGCATTCCCAGCTATGTTGGACTGAATTATGCCTAGTTAGTTTGATGTTGTCTGGCAAGGCAGAGAAAAGGATTTTTCGCAAGTCTGAAATCATCTTATCAACTCCCAAGGCGTTAAACTCCTGCTGCAAGCCATTAAAACAGATATTAAACCCTCAGAAATCATTCAAAATCCACCAAGGGAGAATACTTACAGTCTGAAAAACCTGCAAATATACACCAAGACCAAGCTTTAACATGGACGTCTGAAAAAAGCAACCAAACCCCTTTGCTTCCATCATGAGCCCTCATGGCATGAAAGGGCAACCTGGACAGCCTAGTTGGAAGGGGCGACTTCACTAGAAAATAAATACCAGCTGATAACCACTCTCAAAAATTTGCAAGGGGGGCGCCTAGCACTGAGGAATCAGTTTGAGCAATACCCAAAGCCATTAACTCAATCCATGACTCTAGGCATCCAAAAAGGAGGTGTACGACCTGCTTAATGAAGTGTATGGCCAGACCTAGGGAGCTCTACAAATCACTTAAAAACAACAGGCAAAACTAAAAGGCCCAAAAGCCAATGTCAACATTCACCAAACAACTCACAATCAATTTACCTTGAAAATAAATATTGTTTTTTTTATTAACTGAGTGTTTATTAACACTATGCTATAAAATAATATATGTTTTGGGCCGACTTCTTGTTTGCATTGGCGCCAAAGCAGGAAATTCAAACTCCCAGGCCGACTTACTTTTGGTTTGGACTGTAGTATATAAGTAGCTTCATTCCTCTTTGTTTTAGGTTGAAGAGGTTAACAATTTGAAGTTGCTCTGCAACCTGAGGCATTGGGATGAAGCCCACTATAGTGCCCTTGGGTAGGACCAAAACCCTGCTCAAATTGTTGTATTACTGCTAAGTTTATTTTAGATTAGTGTACTAGAACTAACTGCATTCCTATCATGCCCAGGTTGAAAATTGTCATACACACCGATCAATATTTAATGTGCAGCCCAACTTAATTCTAAGCGACCAACATTACACATTGGCTTCACCATCAGTTAGAGGTGCTCAGTTCAGAGGTCTGCATCAGGCAAGAAGTGCTGGACTGCATTAATTGACGCTGCCATTACATAGTAGAAGCAAGGGAGATGTCTTTGACACAAGGCATGATTAGATGTATAATGATGCAATGCCTATGAACTCCCAAGTCACTCCAAAAACATTGTGTTGATTGGTATTATTATTGTTAAAGGCCACAGGCCTGAAATTCTGAAAATTGAACAATGATTAGAATTGAGATCTTCCAATTTGATTACATTTAATCAAGGTTAGACAATAATCAAATAATTATTGGTTTTTTCCTATGTCCACTTTCTGCGCTATTGTTTAAATCTATAATGCACAGCAGGGGTGGGCATGTCGTGGGCAGTTACAAGTTGATGTTATTTCAATACTGTGGTTTCAATTTTGAGTAGTTAATTCTGAGTATGCATTTAAAATAATATTAGTCCATTGAAAGAACAGTACTACCCTAGGGTTGGTATTGCACTGAGAATATTTCACTGGTATCAGAGCAGAATCATGCCAGCCTGTGAATCATCAAAAGTTTATTATTTTATGATAGACTTGTATGTTATTCTTCTGTAGTGGCATATTGAAGTTTGATGTTAGCAGGCCAAGAAGATGAAGACAATTCAAGAATCCATATTAGAAGTGTCAGAAAAATTATGAGAATTGTAGGAATATTGGAAGGATTTTATCGTAAGGATGGAGCATCAAGAGGCAAAGAGAATGGTTTTGAAGGAAGAAAGAACAGATCTAAAGGAGATGCCTACGATAGTGACCAAGAAGCAAGAAGAAAAACCTATACACCTGCAACAAGAGGACAAAATGGAGAGATATCACACTCATTATATTGTCTTGGATCCTGCCGTCTATTGTGACATGTCTTTTGAGGAGTATTATGATATGAAAATAAGAAATGCCAGAGGAGGAGAAGGTGTAGAGAATTGAAGCCAAAATAATCATTTTTAAAGAGAGAGAACGCAAGATGATGAAACCTGAAACAATGAAGGATACATTAGAGCTAGAATCTCAAGAGGGGGTGAAGAGAGAAGTTACATTAGAGCTAGAATCTGTGAGTTGGTGCTCACTCTTGTATTCTGGGTTGGTGCCCATTTTTTTTAATGAAAGCTATTGTATGCCATGGTTTTTTACCTGAAATGGTTTTCCACAAGAAATATGGTGTTTGCATCTTGATGGTTGTTCTCTTTCTGTTTTTATTAGTGTTCCACGGGCGTTGGGGATGGGGGGACGTGTTTCCGGGACGGGGGGACCAAGGGCCTAAGTTTGGGGACGACAGGGGGACGACGACGGGGTGGTGGCGGGGTGGTGGTGCTGATATAGTTATACATATACATATAGAACTTGAAAAACTAGTTTTGAAAAGATGTATGACAGTATTACAGTATAAGAATTACATTTCAAATGAGACTATAGGAAATTTGAAATACTAAATCTAAATACCAAGATTTCTAAGTTGTGTTGTTATATGGAGCCTAATCAGACTAGGAGGCTAGATTTTCCCTACTTCTATCGGCGCGGTTTCCCCTATATTTTTCAACAGGGGTTTGGGGGCAGCGCCCCCAAGTTGGGGTCAAGGGGCATCACCTCTGTTTTTAAAGGAAAACGGGCATCACCTTTGTTTTTAAAAATCACAACTCACGATTTTATTCAGGCTTCACAACCTTTCAATCCCAATTTTTCTTTTTCAAAAAGGATACAACATCATCCTAACATTCAAAAATTGACAATAAACCCTATGGTCTTAGGGTTGGTGTGAAAAGGTCATCATTTATTGTCAATTTCAAGAGACCCTAGGGCTGAGATTTTATTATAAGATCAAAGGGTCTGATTTATTTGTGTCATTTCCAGGTCCGACCGACTTGTCCAGACGCTATAATTTCTGATTTTCAAAGCAAGTTTAGATTTCTCAGCTTCATCAAGGTACGTGGGGAGGTTGATAGTGCTGTCCTAGCTGGAGATATCATAGCATGAAGGACAATCTGATTTTCATATCAATCAATCACCAAAACTCTTAGCTATATCAATTTTGTGACAAAAGGCTATTTGTTTTGCAGATAGATGTCTGGAGCAAGGACTGGAGGGACTGAAGGCAAGTGCAAATGAAGGACGAATTCAGGGGTGTGCTCTTCGAATCCAAGCTCTCCTTAGAGTGGTGAAAGGTTGGTGCACCAACCTTGGGCATATTGACATCATTGCTTTTCGGGATTGAGTATTTGGGAAGGGAAAGTACAACACTTCCAAGATGGCAAGAAAGTTGACAAGAAGCGACATCTCCCATATTGCTGGCTTCCCCACTGCTGTTCAATGCAGTAAGCTGATTGTAGAGTGTGCCGAGCATTATAACTCTGAAAAAAGGCAAATCATAGCACCGAATAGTAAAGTGTTAGCCCACCTATCCGAGATACCAATGGCTAAACTCTAAAGTGTTCAATCTACCTATATATGATTCCAC
Source organism: Cryptomeria japonica (assembly GCF_030272615.1). Taxonomy (NCBI): domain Eukaryota; kingdom Viridiplantae; phylum Streptophyta; class Pinopsida; order Cupressales; family Cupressaceae; genus Cryptomeria; species Cryptomeria japonica. The sequence goes on from NC_081409.1 coordinate 723,136,681, forward strand.
GGCTTACAAGAGTAAGAAAGATGCCTTAGCTTTATATGAAAGCAAGCCTGAGAAGTGTATTGAGATTTGTTGATGTGTTCACTAGGCACATGCAAACTCTGAATAAAATACCAAAAGTATCTTATCCTCTCTTGAACAAAAGCTTTTGGATGTTGAAGATTTGCTTAAGGATCACCCTAAAAAGACTCCAAGGTTCAAATATGTAGGGTCACTACGTGTGGATAAGCCTAGTTGGTCGTTGTGATTGCTGTTTCATCAAGGGGCATTTATGGTTCGAAAAGATTTTAACAATTGATTAGTAGGTGGTATGCAATGAAATTCCTTCCTAAAACTACTAAATGATTATCAAAAAAAAGGGCAAAAGATCGGGTTTAGAGGAATTCTAAGCTACTCTAAAATGAATGGATGAAGAAATGACACAAGTGAAACTCAACTAGTCATAGCATCGCCATACATGAAGAACACTAGAACTAGTGCAATCTTCTAAGGATGTTTGAAGATTTTCAAATCACTGCCAACCATAGACACCATCAATTGAATGCATATCAATGATTGAGCAATAATCAAACTTAAACACTTTTAAATGCTCCAGTTGACCACACAAGGCTTGCTTACAATCAACAAGAAAGCTAGTGGTATGGATAATGAGCTCCACAATATATCAAGTACAACATTCCTTCATGTAATCTAATGCTAAAACTATCATCAAAAGATTAGCTTGAGAAGATAGAAGATAGAAGAACCATGCAATGAGCTTCAAGGATTGATCAAAAACACCATAACTTCAATGTTTCATTAATCCAATTGCCAAATAATAACAATTCTTCAAGTCTTTCTCTTTCCACTATTACTCTCTCTTCTACTCTATTGCTATTGCTATCAAAATCACTATTCTCCAACTATTCGCCATTCCAAATGAAATGAATGGAGCTTATATAGAGCATCCAAATACAATGAAAGGATGAGATCGAATGGAGATCAAGGGCCAAGATTTTTGCCACCTACAACCTAATTAGGGTTTGACACAAATAAAAACCCTATCAGATAATTATCACTATGAATCAGCCAATAGAAAAATAGGATGAGTCAGCATGGAAATCAAGGAAGCATCCTCCAATAGGAACGTTATACGCTACATGTGATCATAACAAACTATCTTCTAGAACCTTGTTTCCCTTTTCACGTTCCTTCCTAGCATATTCAATGAATCTAGTCACCGACTCTTCTATCTCCTTCATCGGGATCTCAGGTAGAGACTTCAACTACTCTTCCATGTGCATGACTTCATCGAAAGCCTTGACAATGGCATCCTCCCATTCAGGTTCGAGCTCTTGAGTTTTGCTTGCCAGGACTACGAACTCTAGCATATCATTCATTTGCTCCTTGGTTATCATGCCATCAGTACCGTAGAAGATAACCTTTATTCTTTCTTGTAACTCTTTAGATTCTATGACTGTTCCTGGATCAATCTTTCGTCTCAAGACATCTTGCGCCACTCCTACTATCTTATCATGGATTTGATGTATTTCATCTTGGACTTGGCCACATTTGTTTCCAATTTCCTCAATGATAATCTTCTTTGTGTGAAGCAAGCTACTCCACTGCAGAAGATTGGGTGTAGTTCCTTCTTTTCTTACTTTCTCCCTTGATAAGACCTCTCTTGGTGTCTTCCTTATTACTTGAAGCACTGGGATGATAACATCTCTAGCATGAGTAAAAGCTTCGGAGGCCTCTATAAGTACATGAGTTCTTCCAAGGAATCTTATGACTGTATCAATTGTTTGCATGATGCGCTTCATGAACTTGCTCACTCTAGTATATGAATCTTCTATCCATGTATCCATCAACTGCGTCGAATTCCTCTGTTTATCCATGTGATCAATTGACTCTACAGGAAGCAAGGGAGGTGGTGTAGTTGCTGGACTTTTATGTGTCAAAGGCTGCTGAAACTGCTGAACGTAGTTTCTCCATGCACGTATCTCTTTTTCCAATCTTCTATTCTTCTCTATTTCAGCTCTCAACATATCATATCTCTATTCTTCTTGATTCAAGATCATAGTGTTGAGCACACTCCATGATGAGTTCGTAGCATTGCACCAGAGGAGGAAAGCCAGCTGCGTTTATTTGTCCACTTTTGATCATCTTCTTGGCTGTTGCCGCAGGTTCATTGATGAATGATGGGTGGCGAAACTTCTTGGTGTTGAACTTGCCGAGACGAGTGTCTCCAATTTTGCTCCAATTCGATGTGATCCTACTCTCGAATGCACTCCCCTTCATATCTTCCTTGATGAGCGCTTGGCGGGAAAGAGTCTTATTTGGTTTGGGAGCTGGTATCTTTCACCTATGAGAGATGTTCAAGTTAGATTAATAATGAAAGGTAGATGAGATAAAATTTGAAATCAATCTTGGATATGATTTTAATGACTGAAAAAGATTGATTTTGTGATTAATGTAGATCTGATTCAATGAGATTTAATCAAAATTTAACTATAGTCAGACCTCAGATGACTCTTTTATCAAGCAAAATGTTATATTTCACCTCAGTTTATTTTTTACTGATTTCACCTTATTTGAAGACTAAATAATGATAAATACGTCTGCAAGAGTTGAGTATAGATGAATAAATTCGCCCTGTAAAGAATGCATTTGCTGATCTTCATGTGAATTCGCCTTAATGAAAATTCGCCCTTTTGGTAAATTCGCCAATCTGTATTAATGAAACTTGCTGACTGCTAATAAAATCTGCTAGCTGCTGATGAAATTCTCTTAAGAGAGAGGAAACAGTTTGTTTGTTTTGATGTTGAAATGGTTATCTCAAACCCTCCTTTATAGGCGATCAAGTGAAAGGTTGTATCCTTTTTTTCTAAGGCCGACTTTGCCATGAAATAAAAAAAATCAAAACTTACTCTGGCCGACTTGTTTTTAAATCAATTTCGAATTTGTTTCGGGCATTCAAATTAATTTGGTTTTTGAAAACATGAACTTTGTTCCTCTTTCTTAAGTCATGAAGTTCACCTTGTATAAACTTCGCTCCTTCTTGATACATGAACTTCGCTCCTATCACTCAACTCCTGAAGTAAGAACTTTGCTCCTATCACTCAACTCATGAAGTTTTTGAATTTCGCTCCTATCACTCAACTCATGAAGTTTAAGAGATCATGAAGTTGATATTCTTGAATTTGTTTCATTCTTTTGTTCAAGTTTGCTCTCCTAAGTCAATTGGTGAAGTTCGCTCGAGAAGTGCAACTCATGAAGTATAGAGTTCACTCCAAAACGCTTGAACCTGAAGTTCGCTCCAATCCTTCAAGTCATGAAGTTGTAAAATCGCTTCAAACCAGCAACTCATGAAGTTCATTTGGCATTACATCTGCTCAAGGCGATTATCTTTCTTCTTTCACTCAACTTCGCTCATGTTTGTGCTTATTCATAGATGAAAGTCGCTCCTTTTGGTGAGATCATGAAGTTCACACTTTGCTCCATTCCTTCAACTACTGAAGTTATCAACTTCGCTCATAAACTCAAACTCATGAAGAAAGAAACTTCGCTCATCTCTTGCAACTCCCGAAGTTATCAATTCGCTCCAAAATGATGATTCATGAAGTTGTCAAATTCCAATTTGTTTCACCTATTTGTTCCCAACTTCACTCTTAAAAATTGCCTCACTTTGCAAGATTATGAACTTTGCTCCAAAATCTTAGGTCATGAAGTAACAACCTCGCTGCTAAACTTGAATTCATGAAGTGAGAAACTTCACTCCAAAGTGATGATTCATGAAGTAGGAAGTCTGCTCCTCTTGTTCAAGTTCTGAAATTGAGGATTTCGCTCCAAAATGATGATTCATGAAATAACAAACTTCACTCCAAAGCTCAAACTCATAAATCATCAACTTTGCTCTTCTTGGTCAAGTCATGAAGTTGATTCTCTTATAAGTTTCAAGCATGAAGTTCGCTTCAAATATGTCACTCCTGAAGTTCGCTTCGTTTCCTTGACTCATGAAATAGGTGATTTGTGTTAATGCACGGTAGCTTATGCAAGATAAGATCTTCCTAACCTTCCTTGTTCTGTTATTTATCTACATGCTTCATGTCTGATTTATATTGCATATGATTATCGGAATGTACAAATATTGCTTATCATTATGCTATCGGGCTAACAACCCGATAGCATATTAATGTCAATTGTTAATTGGCATTAATATGCTATCGGGGTATTAACCCGATAGCATATTAAATGCTATAGTTATCGGGTTAAATTCGCCGATACATACTTGCAATCGGGTGCATAAACATTGGCACCGATTCACATCTGTTATCGGGCTTAATTATATTGGGCATATTTGTTATCGGGTTTAATGAATACACCGCTTCATTTGGCATTAACATTGGTTAACAAATGCACCGGTTGGATTATATACATCGTGCACTTTGAATCATCGGTGTTTATATGAACCGATTCATTATATTGATCAGTCATTATATTATGATATTACAATATGCTATCGGGGGTTTTTGAACCGATAATCAGCATTGTGTTAATGGTATAATTGTAAAGGCACCGATCAATGGGTGCATTGATCGGTCATGCCTAAAAGGCATGACTGGTCAATACACCAATTGACCGGTTGCCTAAATGATATATATGCCAATTGAATTCATTTGGAGAAGACATAGAAAATATTAAATGATCTCTCTCCTTCAGACCTGCAGATAAAAATCAGAATTATTAGACATTGACATAATTCCTCATATCCATATATAGCATTCATAGTTCATAACTTGTTCTTTAATTGAAATTGAAATAACTTTACATGGTATCAGAGCCAGGTCCAGGCTAGGAGCCCCAAGCACACGAGAGGTGTGGCTTAAGGGGGTGTGTTGGTGCTGGAAATAAGCCACACCCAGACCGACGATGGACTGGTCCAAGAGGGGCCAGTAGCTCAGTGGTAGAGCACTCCAGCAGCCTATGGAAGGTCCTAGGTTCGAGTCCTAGCTGGTCCATGTCTCAACAATTTGCTCCAAAATGTGAAGTCACGAAGTTGTCAAGTGATTTGCTTCAACTTGCCCAAATATGAAGTTTGTTTCAAGTTATTAAGTCAAGCATGAAGTTTGTTATGATCATTTTACATCTTGATGAAATTGTAAAATTCGCCTCACATATACAACTCATGAAGTTGATTCTTGATTTCCCCAACATGAAATGAGTGTTCACATCTTTCTCCATTCTTCCATCTTCATCATGGAGAAATTCGCTCCAAATCCTTCAAGGATGAAGTTCGTCTTGAAGTATCAACTCCTGAAGTATGAATTTTGCTTCAAAGGCTCAACTCATGAAGTTGATTTGTGAATGCTTGAACATGAAGTAAATTTTCTCTTTATCTCACTCAGGAAGTCTTGAAGGTAAAATTTGCTCCAATCTCGTCCTTCATGAAGTTTGCTTCCAATCTCCTTGAAGCTGAAGTTCACTCTAAATTGTGAAGTCATGAAGTTGAAACCTAAGATAGACTTAGAGATGAGCTGGATTACAAATGATCACTTCATTACCCATTCAAATGCTCAAACTCATTCTTCACTAATTCTCAAGCAAAAGACTCAAGGAAAATTTACTCATCAATCATTCAACATGAAGAGGGCGACTCAATGAACTCCTTAACTAGACCTTTGATAGACTGACATGGAATGCAAACTTTACAAACTCACTCATTTCATCAAAAAAAGCAGAGAGAGAGAGACAAGACTAAGTAACCAAAAAACGCAAAAAAAGGGGGTCCCCATTTTGATGGGGCGATGTGTGATGAGATCACAACAAGATCCTCGATAATGAGTGGATCAAAGAGCCTAGACATCATTACAAGAGGTTACCGAAGAGGCTCCTGAAATCCAACTTCAAGGAGGGATTTGGAGAGTTAGTCATGATGCTGAACCGAGTCATGGGGTCACCACAAGCTTCTTCATATGAACACTGGATGTGGTACTACATTGAAGAGGTTGCAAAGGGGGTCAAGATCATTAATTGGGCTAAACTGGTAAGTGACAACTTGAATGAATAGTTGAGGGACTTAGAGCATACAAAGACTTTTTATATGAGCTCCTATGTGGTGTATATTTTAGCTAGATATGGCAGATACAAAGGGCTAACTTGTAGAGCACTAGTTGGGCATGCTAATGGGCAAATGTTGGTATATGATGCCTTTCCTCAACTACACTGAGTAGCATTGCTCACTACAAGAGAGTGAATGATGCCTTCACTATGCACATTGTAAGAATGTTACAAGGAGGCACTCATATCAGATTATGCAAAGAAGCTATGAACTTGATCAAAAAGTATGGCTCGTGGTATATTCAGTACTCGAAATTTACTTACTTGAGAATACAAGGATGCTCATCATATGCTTACCATCTTTGTAGATATCCTACAGATATGGTGGTGTTGTTAGAAGTATCAAGACAATTGCTGGAGTATGATCAAATTCAGAAGAAAAGGAAGAAAGGAAGAACAACTTTCCCCTTTATGATAGTGAAGTCACTTGAGACATGTTCCACCTTATCAGCAGCACAAGGATCATAGGAAGAGTTGCAATATTATGATCTCAAGACACACACAACAAGGAGTAATTTCTATCCATACCACAACATCAAGACAGTGAATAAGGAGAGGTTCCATTGTTTCGTGCATATTGAGGATCATTGGGATAATGCGACTGATCATAGTTGAAAAACTCGGACTCGACAATAACTTGACAAGCCCAAAATTTTTAAAAAACTCGGGACTTGCAAAAAATCGGGAAAAAATTTGGCAATAACTTGGTAACTTTATCTAACATTTGAAAAATATTTTTTAAAATATTCTTTAGAGATACACATTTATATAAGAATCAAATTTGTAATTCCTGACGAGTTTTTCTCGAAAAAATATGGTTTGATCTGCGAGATTTCGCGAGTATTTCCTAAAAAATGCTGTGTGTTTTTATAGAACTCGGAGCCGAGTTTAATGGTGAGTGACTTGGCTAGGGTTTTGACCCACAAGTACTCGCGAGTCTGTGATAAACCCGCAAAGTTTTTCATCTATGGACTGATGATTATGAGATAAGAAAAAGGATGTATTCAAGATTATCACCTAAGATGGTTAGGCTTACAAAAGTGGTGCGTGTCCTTGATCAACTTGAAGAGGATGAAAGAATTGTATTGCATAATTTTGATAAGGAGAATGGTAGACCTCTTCCTTCATTAGATTGGTTCATCCCCGAGATTACTCAACTTGAGGTAATTGATCAGCCAGTGATAGAAAACACTAAGAGATGGATACTTCAGCAAGCTGACAAATTACATGAGAAACACATTTCTTTGACTTATGAACGAATGAATAATGAAGAATCATCATCCTCCAAATATGAATATTCAGAAGAATCTGAAGATGAAAGCATGGAAAATGGAGTAAACACACAAGAGGAAGGGAGGCATAATGTAGAGAAAGATGTTCCCGAGAGTTCACAATCTGAGGGAAGGAAAAGAAAAGGAATTCATTATGACCCAGTGCAGGAAAAGAGACACAAATCTGCAACCACTCAGTCCACTACTAGTACCTCTTTCGTGAGAGAAGTAGATCTCTTTGCGGATATCAATGCAGCTTCAAAATAAAGGTATACATCACAAGAAGGGGAAGGAGTCACTCAAAATTTGCAAGATGGGAGGAGCATGAATGAGTCATGTAGAAGTCAATTCTCCACCTCGCAATAAAGAGCCTCCACACGATCAGCAAGTAAACACTGTTGGAGAAATGCTAGGGATGCACACTGATGTTCATAGGGAAGAACTTCAAGAGGATACATTTGCAACCTCAAAGTAAAATCAGCAGCAACCTGAATTGGAAGAAGATGATGAGCAGATCTGCCAAGAACCAGATTGGTTGAGAGAGAGAATGAAGAAGAAGCCTGTAATGGTGATTGATGAAGTGAAAGATTTGGATGCTTTGTTAGCACGGGTAAATCAAACTAAAGAAAAGAAGAAATGCAAAAGGTATTCTAGGATTGTGAAGGAGGCTTTTGGTTCTCAGATGATACAAGTTCCAACCCCAAATGTTGACGAACCAAGAGATCGGATCCCAACAAAAGACTATGACATAAGAGAAGTTGATCTTGGTCCTATCACTCAGGTTCAAGAAGTTGAATAGCTGAGAGGTTCAATCTTTATTATGGAAGAGCAATTAAGGATAGAGACTGAAAAGAGGAGACAATTGAAGGAAGAGAACAAACAGTTCTTAAATTATATACAATGCTTTCCATTTTAGCAAGAGGATGAGACATCTGTCTCGCCTCAGATACTTTCCAAGGAAGCAATTGAAGGGGTAGAAGAAACAAGAGTGATAGCCCAAACGACCAAAGGGTGGATTAAGGATACCTTCAAACAAGCAAGCATATTTACCAAGGAGTTCTTGCGAACATATGAAAGGGTTACAACATTTCTATGCTGGATTCACAACACCATGGAGTTATGGGAAGAATTTCAAAGCATTCAGGACAAGACCATACCATGTTTGCAAGTATTGAAAGAAGTTCCCAAGCAAGTATTAATAGATGGAGGAGTCATGGAGGCAAAAGCAATATATGATTTTAATCAATGGTATTGTGTCTTGGTGACAAGGAAGGAGACTCTTGAGAATGCAAAAGATGATTGTGTTAGGATGGAGGAGATACTCAAAGGAATCCAAGATCAATTCATTGTGTCAATCAGGGAGATGTTTGTACAAGACATGCTTGATGAAGATGGTTTCAACATTGATGACTTGCAAAGCAAAGTGAAATCTATTTATTCCTAGTCGCAAGCTTTTCTGTTGCTCTCTTGAATGGTGTTTATTCATTCATGGTCTTCATGGAAGGTTTTCGAAAACAAAAGGTAGAATGGAAAAAGGTCTTTGCCACTTGTGTTGAAATGCTGGATGTCATTGAGTTCAAACTTGACGTCATGCCTAGTATATCCATGGGGGAGCTCGATATAGTCATGTCCAGGCTCATTGCGTTTGCCATCAAGGAGAGAGACAAAGGTAATGGCCTAGAATAAAATTTGTTACAATCTTAGTTGGCTTGAAATTTTGTCATTCATTCCTTTTCATCGTATTTTGTGCCAAGGAAGATGTTCATTTCCTATTGGCTTATTTTAGAAATTAGTTGGTTCGTTAAGCCATCCATTTTAGGGCAAATCTTGGCCCTCTATTTTATTTCTCTATATAAGGTGCCATTTTTTTCATTGTAACTAATGAGAGAGACTTAGATAATTGTTGCTACATTGCTGCTGGATTAATATAAGACATTGAAGTGTGGTGATTTTATATTCTATCTTTGGACCATTTGCATGGTAATTCATCTTCTCAAATTCAAAACTTTAAATTTTCTTTTAAGTATTTTAGTTTAATGATAGAACGTTGTGATTGATTCATGGTAAAACTCTCAATTCATACTACTTATATTTGGCTGATTGTTAAGTGCTTTGTGTAGTCAACTGAATTTTCATCCAAACTTCAATTACTATTCAATCGTTGATATGCATTCAAGTGATGGTGTTTATGTTTGTTAATGGTAATTTGAAATTCATCCGATTCCCTTGGGAGTTTGCACTAGCCTTTGTGAAGTTGTTCTTTGTATGTCAAAACAAAGATTAGTTGAGTTTCATCAAAGTTGCCCTTCGTCCATGCATTCTTAGGATTAGTATAGTATCCTTCAACTTTTCAACCTCTTTGTAGTTTTTTATCAATCATCCATTAGTAGTAGTAAGTAAGAGAGCAACATCACATATCATTTGGAAGATCAAAACATTCCTTGAAATCAAGAAATCTCATCTCTGAAAGAGAAAATCCGTAAGACCCCTTGGAGGAGCAGCAAATACATCAACCAATTGAGCTTTTCATATGTCAAGACTTGATTATAGAAACCTTGGAGTCAACATGCATTATGGCAAGCATCTCTTTATCATAAATTGAATACAATCTTTCAAGTCCTCTCATCTTCCTACTTTCAAAGACAATAGGATGTTTGTCCTGCATAAGGACTACACCAACACCTTCTCCCGATGCATCACACTGTAGTTCGAAAGGCTTGGTGAAATCTAGTAAGGCCAAAACAGGGCATGAGCTCATAATCTCCTTGAACCGATCAAACACTGTTTGTGCCTTTTCTGACCACTCAAAGGCTCCTTTCCTGGTGCGATCTGTGAGGGGGGCAGCCAACTGAGAATATCCCTTCACAAACCTTCTGTAAAATCCACATAGACCCAAGAATACCTTAAAGTGAGTTATGTTCTCAAGTGGTGGCCAATCAATGATAGCTCTAATTTTTTCAGGATCCACCTTCATGCCTTCAACACTGATGATGTGACCAAGATAGAGCAACTCTCTCATTCCAAATTCACATTTGGACTTTTTAGCAAACAGGGATTCAAATTCTAATATGCTGAGCACTTCATCCAAGTGCTGCAAGTGCTCCTTCCAAGACTTGCTGAAAATGAGGATGTCATCAAAGAATATAAGCACAAACTTCCTCATCTGCTTCTGAAAGATCTTGTTCATACAAGACTGGAATGTGGCAGGAGCATTAGTCAAGCCAAAAGGCATGACTAAAAATTTGAAATGCCCAAAGTGGCATCTGAAAGCCGTCTTCTCAATATCAAATGCTCTCATTCTGATTTGATGGTAGTTCGATTTGAGGTCAATCTTGGAGAAGAACACTGCACCATGTAGCTCGTTAATGAGCTCATCAATCCTCGGAATAGGGTACTGATTATTGATGGTTTTCTGATTCAATGCATGGTAATCCACGCACATACGCATGGTCCCATCCTTCTTTTTCACCAATACAATAGTTGAAGCATAAGGGCTCTTGCTTGGCCTAATGTAACCCATGTCCAACAACTCCTTAATGGCTTTCTCAATCTTATCCTTTTGCTTCTTTGGCTGTCGATAGGGAGTAGTCATAATAGGCTTGGTGCCTTCTTCCAACTCAATGATGTGTTCAGTACCACACTTAGGTAGTCTACCAAGAGGCGGATTCTCAAACACCTTACTCCTTTTTTTAAGCAAAGCTTGAATGTCATCAGGATAACTTCTCTTCTCTTCAAGTAAGTTAGATTGTATGACCATACACTCAAGAGATCTACCAAGAGGTGGTTTCCCAAAGACCTTACTCTTTTCTGTGATTAATGCTTGAATGTCTGCAGAGTAACTGCCCTTGTCTTCTAGTGGATTTGACGGCATTATCAAACATTCTGGTGCCCACTCCACTTGGTTGTGGCGGATCAGCCTCTCCATTCTCTTCAATGAGACAACTTTGAGACCCCCATTTGACATTCCTCTCAACACCACCTTCTTCCCATCAGACACGAATTTCAGCTCCATGGTTTGCAGATTTAAGGTAATCTTTGTTTACCTCACTGGGTAAACAGGAAGAATACAGAAATCGAACAGCAATGCACAATGCAAATACAAAAGAAGTACCAGAATAAGCTTTCCATTAATGTCAAAAGATGTTCATATTATAATCTGTCGTCCACATTACATGTCCTCCAACACCCGAAGGTGGTACAATATATGATAGCCAAAGGGGTGCGACACAACCGTCGCGACTCCAACTACCTACCCGTCGGCTAACTAACTGACCGCCGTAACTCATTATTACCGACGACAACATAAACATAATATACCAACATAACATAATGATTATTCCCGTCAACATCATCCCCCCCAAGAAAAGAAGTCGACTCCGACGACTTAATACAAAATAGAGATGAACGGCAGGAACTACTGACGCCAGTCGGGCCCGGATCTTATACACTTGCTGCGTCCTCGCCTGAAAACCCTTTTCTGCTACCATCTGATGCTCAAGTGCGGATTTCACCAATATTGCTTCCTTTGCCATCACAGTTCTCCTGGGCCTAACCCAAACTTGTCTGCAAAACACGTTTTTCAGTCTCAGCTTCCACCAACTGCTACTCAAATGATTCTGTCTCCCTAGCCAATTTGTCCTCGATAGCCACTCGTGCTGCTCTCTCGACATCCAACTCCTGGGTACGCTGAACTAAGTCTCACGCGACTATTGCCTCCAACCTGGTGGTCAGCTCCTCCCGAGCCCTCTGTGCATCCACCAAGGCAACCTCACGTCCAGCCGAGACATACTCCGAGTTCCTCAAAGCGTACCAGTCATGCCTGGAGGTGGCCACAATCCGCTGGCACAAATGCTAGGAGCCACCTCAAATCCTCCATCACACTGCCCAAAGGCTAAAAACTGAACTGAATAACTCCCTGGTGTCATACAACTGCATGGACCTGCAATGCCTTCCCTCAAACTCTGTTTGTTCGCAACCTCGAAATCCGTCTCCCTCTACGGCTTATGGCTTCCTTGCCAATGCTTAGCTGTGGGCTTCTTTCGCACAATACGGACAACCACAACACTTCCCGTGGTCTTTTGTAGCTCAAAATAAACTGGGGGTCTGGGGGCAACGCCCCCAGCGGGGTCGAGGGGCAGCGCCCCTCGCGGGGTCCGTCATCGTTTTTTCTTTTCTTTTTTTCTAGGCACTGTAATGTCCCCGATGGCACCCCGGCCATACAACCTTCCTGTTCGGTCAACAACAGCACTGGCACCTCCAATCGTGCGGCTGCTTGGTCTACCTGTGGCGGTGTTGACGTGTATTTTGTACACAATCATACACAGAATAAAATACCATTAGGCATCTTATCCTCTCTTGAGAAAATAGTCTCTAACTGCTGAAGATCTGCAAAAAGGATCAGTTAGGTGGACTCCAAGGTTCTTTTAGTGGGGTCTCCACGTGTGGACAAGCTTTTTTAGTGGTATGATGTGATTTGCTGTTTCCTTCAAGGCTTCTTACAGATTCAATAGTTCGAAGGTTTTACTAATCTAAAAGGAACTTTCAAAAAAAAAAAAAAAAAGGAAAAAGGACAGGGCTTAAGAGGTCTAATCTAGCCTAACCCTATGAACGACTTAGCATGAATGAGATCTGGCAAGACTCAACCAATTTCAATTTTGCCATGAGACAACAACTCAACTGAAATTAGTGCGATCTTCTAAGGTAATAATGATGTTCAATGCATCCAAGATCAAGGACACTACTACGAAGGTACATATCCTAGATACGGAAATGCTTGAAGGTTAAGGACTCAAGGTGTTTTCCAGTCGACCACGCAAGGCGTTCTTACAATCAGCAAGAAGCTAGTGGTTTGGATTGCGAATCCTACCAAATATCAAATTTCACACTTAGTCTTTCTAATTAACAAACTACTTTGATTGATCGTGATTCAAGTACATCCAACAACCATGAAGATAACTCAAGAAACTTGCAACAAAACACCATAACTTCAATATTTTATTGATTTCCAAGTCATCATATACAACAATTGCTTGAACTTCTCTCTTCAAGACTCAATCTTGCTACAAAATGAAAATTGCTTACAATTCTAATCTCTCAACTCTATTCTCTATTTTTCTATTGACTATTCTGTTACAAATGAAATGAAAATGGGGGTATAAATAGCATCCCCAATTACAATGAAAGGTCCAGATCGAAAGCAAATCAACGGACAAGATCATGACACCTAAACCCTAATTAGGGTTTGTTACAAATGACCTCCTTTTTACTGAACAATATTAAATGCATAGCCAAATATCAAATTTGGCACAAAAATCTAGGAGGTATCAGCCAATGAGAATTAAGATGTCATGTCATCTGTAACAACCTTTCATCTAGAATCTTATTCCCCTTCCAATTCTCTTTCTTAGCATATGCGATGAATTTTGTCACAATTCCTTCGATTTCTGTGCTTGGAATCTCGGGAAGATTCTTGATACTCTCTTCTAAGTGGATAACCTGATCAAATGCATCTAGAAGAGCTGTGTCCCAAGTAGGTTCAAGTTCCTTAGTTCTATCAATTAGGAGCATGGTGGCATACATCTGATCATACTGCTCATCTGTAACATCTGCGTCCTTGCGAAAGATGATCTTGATTCTATCTTCAAATTCTTGTAAATCCACATCTGTCTCGACCTCGATCCTTCTGCCAAGAATGGTACGAAGTACCTCAAATACTCTGTCCTGGATCGGATTGATCACCTCCTCAACTTGACCACATCTAATACTGATGTCCTCAAAGAGAACACTCTTTATATGGAGTAAGGTTGACCACTGAAACAAACTGTGAGAATCGCCCTCCAAGATCTTCTCTTGTGCTAAAATTCTTCTGGATGTATGTCTTATAACTTTCAAGACAGGAATGACAACGTCCTTGGTATGGGCAAATGCAGCTACTGTTGTCATCAATCTGTGGATTATCTCAAGGACTTGGTTAGCCTGATGGGTGATCTTCGACATCCTTGTAATAAACTCAATGGCCACCGTGTGAGATCTATCCATCCAATTACATGTACGCTGGACCATATTCCTGAATCTTTCTGCTTCATTGATTGATTGAAGGGGCAATGCCTGCAATGGCGATCTAACTGGATCCTGACGTCCCAAAGGTTCATTGATATGACTGAAATATGTTCTCCATGCACCGACCTCTTTCTCAAGCTTTCTATTCTTTTCTACTTCTTCTCTGAATTTGTCCTTCAATGCCTCAAATGTGTCGGTGGCATCATCTAAAGTCTGCTCTGCTGTGGATGGTCCTAACTCAATGGTCTGTATATGATAGTCCTCTGCTAGGATCTCACCCTCATATTTGTCTGCTGCCGGTGTAGCTATCTGCAGTTTTCTAGATCCAGTCTCATCTCGAATCATCTTGGACATCTTTGTAGCCTTCTTCTTCTCTGTTGTCATATGTGAGCGTCCAACAAGGCTCTCTAGATCGATTGCATTGTCCTCGTCCTCAATTACGATCACCTTAGTCAATCTCTCCTTCAACCAGTCTGGGATATTTGATCTTGTCTCTTGAACTTGAATTTCTTTGTGTACTACTTCTTCTTGTCTGGGAGGAGATGTTACTTCATTATCATTATCTAAATCATAGTCTTGGAGAGATCCATCGGATGAAACATGCTGTGCCTGTTCTTCCTCCTGTCTATCATTCTGTACCATCGATTCCATGGATTCTTCCATTCGAACTGTTCTATCTTCTGGCCTGGAAGAAGTACCTGGTGTTTGATCTTTGTTAGCACCTTGCTTTTTCTTGGAAGGCTCTTTCTTTTCTGATCTTTCCTTTCTCTTTGAACCTCTCGAATGGAGATTGCCCTCACTGGCACATCGAAGGTTACCTTCACCTGAATTCCTAGGATTAGGATTGCCTTCACTAACACTGGCTCCACCTTCGGCTGGCTTTTCTTCCAAAGTAAAAGACATGGCTATGCCTTGTTCTCTCAACCTCTGATGTTGAATGTCTACCCATCTGCGAGTACAAGACAAGACTGGTGCCATCAATTCATCTAAATCCACGGCCTCGGGCTCATTCCAATTCAAACTTATTGTTTTGCTTTCTCTATCATATGAAGATTGGATGTGCCTGCCGTTGTCCTGAGCTTGGTCGGCTACTCTGTAAATCTTACATTTCCTGATGAAATCCAGAGGCAATCTAGAATGTATCTTTCGTTTCACTTCGAGATCATCTAGGAGATTCATCATAAAATCTTCAATCTGGTACTCATGTCTAAATCTTCTACCGACTGTCTCCTCTAAATGTCCATGAGGATCAAAACTATTCCTCCAAGCAAAAGATGAAAAAGGATACAAGGCTAACTCCCTCTCTGCATCATCCATGGCTGAGACATTGGGACATACCTCAACTGAATTACCCAAAATAATAGGTACCTGAACTCCATTCTGATGTCTGTGTCTGAATGCCTTCACATATGCTGCCAACTGCCTTGTTACTTCAAGTAACACAATCCTGTCTGTCGGGTATCTCGGCAACATATATGGAGGTAAAGGACATCCATACACTCTAATGTAAGTGAACTTAGGAAACTGAATGAACCAGGCACCGTACCTCTTGATTAATTCCTGGGCATCTTGAGATAATCTGTTGTGAATCCCTCCTTGCAACGTCCTTGTGATGTTCATCGTGAAAGTATCATTGATTAACTTGTAGTTCTTCCCTGGTGGATGATGCAAGTAGGTATAGGATTCGCAAACTCTGACCTCACCGGGTCCTCTTCCAATCACTCCTCTGTGAGGTAATCCTGCGTACTCAACGCTCCTGATTAAGGCATAGATGACATATGAACTCATGTGGAAGGACTTAGTAGCCCTGAGTCTTCTCAACTGTACGTCTAAGCAATGGCTAATTATCCTAGCCCAATGTATTGTACCCTTTCCTTGAACAATCACCTGGATGAAATAAAACATCCATTTCTCAAAATAGAAGGCATGAGGTGCTCCTGTAACTCTGTTGAGCATGGTAATCAAATCTCTGTACTCCTCTTGGAAATCGATCCGGTGTGGTGTGTTCGGTACTTTGCTCAGACGGGGACGACTCTTGAGTAGCCAGTTCTTGTTGATTATGCTTAGACAAGCATCTGGATCATCATCGTACACTGATCTGGCTCCTTCAATGCTCTTGTATATCATGTCCCTGTGCTCTGGAAGATGGAAGGCTTCACTTATGGCCTCCTCTGAAAGGTACGCCAAAATGTTTCCCTCATTGGACACAATTGTCCTGGACTGTGGATTGTAATGACGGGCACACTCGATCATCAATTCGTGACACTGAATGGCTGGAGGAAAACCGGCCGCCTTAATGATGCCACTTTCTATTATTCTCCGGGCGACAGGTGATGGCTTGCCGATGTAAGGGACCTCTCGGAACTTCTTCGTGCTAAAGTTCCCCAAGTTTGTATCTCCAATGTTACTCCACTTGGACACGATCTTGGTCTCCACCTCTTCAGTCTTCTGATCTTCTTTCATGAGAGCCGAGCGACTGGTGGATGCTCCCGCCTTTGGGGTCGCCATACCTCGATAGAGAGCTAACTCTAGAATGCAAAAACAAAATTTGCCTAAGCAAAATTGGGGTATAAATAATCTTCAATATGATCCCCTCAAGATTGACTTCGCCACCTCTGGATAGAATGTGATCTTCACTTATCGCCTTGGACGTGGTCTCAAATGGATCTTCAAATTCGCACCACCTTTGGTTTGGAATCGCACCACCTTTGATAGCTAAGCGCGCCACCCTTGGATGAATGAAACTCGCACCACCTTGGATAATATTCGCACTATCTTTAAACACACTTCGCACTATATTCGCCTCTTCTTGATTCGCATGAAGAAAGGTAAAAATGATTATGTAAAAATGAACGTTTCACTCCCCTTATAAATAGCGCTCATACCCTTTCACCTCTTAGGCCGACTTGACAAATAAAACCATTTTTTAAATGATTTGCAATAAAATAACAAGGCCGACTTGCCTAATTGGGCGCTTCAAATCGATTTTTATATTAATTAAATAATTAATTATTAATGCCTTGCGTTTTTTTAAATGAGAATTTTGATTTTTAATAAAGGCAAAAATAATTAATAAAAGATAACGCCATTTTAAATGCTAAATAAAAATGGATTTTCAATTTTTTTAATCGATTTAGCATTTAAGGAAATTTAAATTTGTTTAATTTGGCGCCAAAAATATGAAAATGAAAGGGACGTACCTCATCGCTCTGGTCCCTTGGAGAGGGACAGGAGCGATTTACCATTTTGTCTTGACTTTTGCATTTCTTATGTCCAACTCCTTCATCTCCACGTTAAAAATCGATCATCTGGTGGTCCTTCGAATTTGAATGCCTCTCTTGTGCGAGCAAGTGCGTCCCATGACCATTATCGCCCTGGTCCCTTGGAGAGGGACAGGAGCGATCTCCATGTTTTTGCGTTCACCTTGCATTTTTGACCTTCGAAATATCATTGCTTGTGTCCTTTGCGCTTATTTCCACTTGCTTTGGCAAGGTTCCTTCGATGTTATAAGGATCATCGCCCTTGTCCCTTGGAGAGGGACAGGAGCGATCCATGTCCTTTCCTTGACCTTGTCAACTTTGCACTTCGATCTTCATTGTAATGCCCTTCAAACGTCGTCCTTCACCTTACCTAACCTTGCTTCGCTTTGATCTTTGAAGGAACGTGCGTGCTTTTGATGATATCGCCCTGGTCCTTGTCCAAAGGACAGGAGCGATGTGAGGCTTTTACATTATTTGGCAATGTTTGGACGTTCAACACTTTTGCAAATTATCTTCAAACGATGCCTTGGACCATATGCTATCTTAAGACGTCTTGACTTAGCTTGATCTTGAAGCAAAACAAGGAATCCAAAGCAAATCGCCCTGGTCCCTTGGAGAGGGACAGGAGCGATATAGTCTCCATGCTCAAAATAATGATCATTTCACGTTCAAAACTCTTGTTTATCATCCTTTTACCATACCATGGACCCTCTAAAACATTGCAATGTCTTGTCCTTACGTAAATTTTGCATGAAATGGCCAATGCATCTAACATCGCCTTGGTCCCTTCCTAAGGGACAGGAGCGATCTATGTTATAGGGTGTCAATTTCTTCATTTTAACGTCCTTTGAGTGTTTGCGCATGATGAAAGCGCCTTGAAATGTCCTCGCCACCTTTTGTCCTGGCTTGGATCGGTCTTGAACCTTGGAGGGACGACCTTGAACTTGAGAGGGACGTATCTTCACCATTGTATCGCCCTGGTCCCTTGGAGAGGGACAGGAGCGATTTTTTCCTTGTGGCTTTCATCTCACCTTGCCATGTGCTAAGTTTATATTCAACGGATTCGTCCTTCTTTACTCTATCCGTCCATGCCTTGACATTGTTTGGAATTTTGCAAAAAGAGGAATTATATTAAAAATCGCTCTGGTCCCTTCCTGAGGGACAGGAGCGAACTAGGCATTTAGCACTGGTATGGACGTCCCAAAAATCTTCAATTTATATTCAATGCGTTCATCTCATGTTCTCCTTCGTTTTTGAACGTAAACTTGCCTTGACCCTTGTCTGGTTTTTGCAAAATGGAGGGAATCGCTCTGGTCCCTGGGAGAGGGACAGGAGCTACAAGGTACCTCGCCCTGGTCCCTTGGAGAGGGACAGGAGCGATTTGGTCAATATAGGTCATTCTCCTTCGTTTTTGCATCTCAAATTATATTCATTTGGCAAAGTATCTTCCTTCGGACGTCCTCCAATTGCTGAGTCATCAAAATCTTGCATGGACATGGCGAAATTTGAATTGTAGCTCCGGTCCTTCACTGAGGGACAGGAGCGATTTTCCTTCTGGAGGCCTTTCCGCGCTCATGAAAATCTTCAATTTATATTCAAATGAAAGATCTTGTCGTTCTCCATTACTTCAAACGTAAACTTCGTCTGGACTCTGCAAGGACAATGAGATATTTGAAATTGAGCTCCCGTCCTTCACTGAGGGACAGGAGCGATTTTGCTCCTACAGGCCAAAATAACAAGATTTTTCACATTTTAACACTTCACGAGGCGAAAACCAATCAATTCCAATGCCCAGGATCAAACTTCAAAAAAGTCAAAATTTGGTCAAAATATTCAATCAGACAAAAATTCACATTGACGGTCATCATTTAGACAAGTTTAAGCTCTGCATGAACATTCCAATTGAAAATTAGACCATTTTGGCGAATTCATTGCATTCAAAATTTGCATTCTAGAAAAGAAAGCTCAAAAAAACTCTCAAAAGCGACTGGATTTTGGCTTGAAAAGGCAATATTTAAAACCCTAAGGCTTAGCCCTAAATCCAGACAACTAACTAACTAACAAAACCCTAAAAACGAAAGCGAAAACAAGCGAAAAAGAGGGGGTCCCCATTTGCGATGGGGCGATGTGTGAAATGGTCACAACATCTGGCGACACCACTGAGAAATGTTGCAAAACATTTGGGAATCAATCTTTCTAAAGGAAGACTCAGAAAACCTCCCTCAACAAATCCAGGAGTTAAGAAACACTTACAAGAAGAGACCATCATATTGAGACAAAGTATTAAGTCCACAGTTACCCATGTGTGTGCAAATGCATTAATTCCCCTCAACAAGACAATCATGATCTCCAGGTTCCCCTGTGATAAGCTACATAGTTCGTCTAAACTCCAAAAGCATCCTGGATAGAGCCTCGCTGCCAGTCAGACGTCTATAGTCCCGACGAGGTTATCGCCGCAAGCTCACGAACATTGCTCCATTGCCAGCCAGGCGTCTATAGCCCCGATGGAGTTACTCGCATATTCCCTTTAGCCAATTTGATATTTCCTCTTAGCTCATTTCTTTTCTTTTGATTTTTCTCATTTTTTTCATCTTTTCTTTTGATACTGCTTTTTAGTTCTGTCAATTCTTTGGCTCGTGAGTAATGAAACTCACTAGGGTTTGAGGATTGCGGTGGCGCTGAAGCTAGACTTTAGATTTTTCACTGATCACAGCTTCGCCTGTAAACCATAATGACTCGGAGATTATAAGTATATGAAAATATAATAACTGAAGGACAAAATACGTGAGTTCAATAAGCTAATCTACTTCAATGCAAATACGTCCTGACTCAAAGCTTCATTAAAAGAAACTCCCTCAGTAATTCCAAAAGACCTCATGATTTTCCAAATGCATCCAACAATCCAGCAGGAAGTCAGAGCGTTATATAACAAAATCACCCAATGTCAAATGGATACCCCTCAGGACAAAAACAACTAACCTAAAAAAAACAAAAGCACCTAAACTAAGAAAAACAAAAGGCAAACCAACGCGAGAAAAACAAACAAACGGAAAACGACGAAAGCAAACTAAACTAGCTATGTACAAGGGAAGGCCTTGGCATTTTAGGATTGGAAATAGTGTTTGAGATATCTCCCATTGACAGGCAACGGAATGTCCTCTCCAGTTAAAGTCTGCAACCTAAATGCATTTTCTCCCAATATCTCTGAAATTTGATAAGGACCTTTCCAAAGCTTATCAAACTTATCATGTTCTCCTCTTTTCTCATGCGCTTTGTCCCAATACAGGACGAGATCCGAAATTCGGAACGCCTTGACTCTTGCTTGTCGATCAAACCATCTCTTCACCACTCCTTGATGTTTAGCAAAGTTATCCAGTGCTTGATCTCTTTTCTCTTCTAAGTTCATCAACTGTGTCAACCTGGCCTGCACTGCATCAGTGTCTTCCATGTACTCCTGAATGAATCTCAAGGTTGGAATCCTGAGTTGCATAGGGAAGACTGGGTCTTGGCCATAGACTAGAAAATAAGGCGAAATGCCTAATGCGTTCTTTGTTCTGATTCTGTCTGCCCATAAAGCAAATCTCAACTGGGTGTGCCATTCTCTGGGGCTTCTCTCTATTAATTTCTTGATAACACTGAGCAAATTTTTGTTTGTAGATTCGGCTAATCCATTACCCTGAGGATAATAATTTGATGAAAACTTGAGGGTTATTCCGTACTCAAAAGCCCAATTTGAGAATCTCAATGATGTGAATGCCGATCCATTGTCGCAAACCAACGCATAGGGACATCCAAACCTCGTGATTATGTTCTCCTCTAGAAACTTGATTACAACTTCAGTAGAACAAACCTTAAGTGCCTGTGCCTCTGACCATCTGGTACAATAATCTGTAGCTGTAATGATGTACTTGTGTTGTGCTGAGGATGCGGGGTTGATAACACCAATAAAGTCCATTCCCCATTTCGCAAATGGTCTGGCTTCGATCACGGGATTCAGTGGCATGGCAGGATTTCTCTCTCTTATAGCTGCGACTTGACATGTGTGGCAAGTCTTAATGTGATTGAATGTATCTTTAAAAAGCGTAGGCCAGTAATATCCTGCTCTTAGGATCTGGTGAGCTGTGGCGAGGTTGGCTCCATGTCCGGTTCCAAACTTGGAATGGAAATGTTCAATTATCTGCTTTGCTTCGTCTTTGCCAACACACCTCAGGTATACTCCTTCATAATTTTTTCGGTATAGAACAGATCCTTGAAGTACGTAATGTTGACACTTTAATCTTAATGCTCTCTTTTGTGTAGGTGTCATATGAGCAGGACATCTGTGATTAAGCAAATATGTCATAATGTCTTTGTACCATTCATCAGGTGTGACATCTTCTAAATCATAAATTTGTTGGACTAATCCTGGCCCATCTATTGCTAATGTCTGTGCCAAAGCTTGTCCTCGGACAAGTTTCATGGGCTGTATCTCAATATCAAATTCTTGGATAATGGCGACCCACTTTCCTCTTTTCTCTCCTAATTCATTTTGCATGAGAAGAGTCTTGACTGCCGCATCAGGCACTATTGCATAAATCTTGGCTCTCAGGAGGTAATGTCTGAATTTCTTTACTGCCTTTACTAATGCGTATGCTTGCTTTTCAATGTTTGGATATCTGAGTTCTGCATCTTTCAACGGGGTGCTCATGAAAGCAATGGGATTTTCATCCCTCTCTTCACTTCTTTGGGTGAGAATGGCGGCACAAGTGTATTCGGAAGCGAAGGAATATAAATAAAATGGTTTGAGATAATCAGGACTAATCAAAACTGGCGCCTCCATAATTGCGGTCTTTATTTCTTCAAATGCCCTTCTGGCTTGTGGAGTCCACTCGACCTTTGCATCTTTTTTTAACATTTCATTCAATGGCCTGACAATCTCGGCAAATCCGGTAATGAATTTTCGGACGAAGTTGATTTTGCCAAAAAATGATTTGAGCTCTTTCTTACTTGCTGGCAAATTGATAGTAGATATGGCCCTCACCCTTTCAGGATCAATAGATATTCCTTTCTCTGAGATGACATGTCCTAAAAGCTTTCCTTCTGTGACTCCAAATATGCATTTCTTCGGATTAAGGGAGACACCGTATCTTCTACATCTTTGGAAGACTCTTCTCAAATCGTCCACATGATCTTCTCTCTGTCTAGAGAAAACTGTGATATCATCCATATATATAATAATGCTTTTACCAATTAAATCTCTGAAAGCGATATCCATAGCTCTCTGGAATGTGGCTCCGGCGTTTATGAGTCCAAAAGGCATTCTCTTATAAGCAAATGTCCCCCATTTGGTGGTGAAAGCAGTCTTTATTCGATCTTCAGGTTCGACTAGGACTTGATTGTATCCTGAATATCCGTCTAGGAAGGACATCATCTGTGATCCATTGACGATCTGCAGTACTTCATCTAATGATGGGAGCGGATAGTTATCTTTCTCTGATGCTCTGTTGAGATTTCTAAAATCAACACACAATCTGATCTCTCCATTTTTCTTTCTAACAGGTACCAGGTTGGCGACCCACGTCGAGTGTCTTACTGGGAAGATGATTTTAGCAGTGAGTAACTTCTTCACTTCTTGGTATATCAATGGTTCCAACAAAGGATTGACGGGTCTCTGTCTTTGCCTGAACGGTTTGCTTCCTGGCTTCAACGGGATTGTGTGAGTGATAATTGCGGTGTCGTAGGTCTTGAGATCTTCATAGCTCCATGCAATGACATCTGGGAAGTCCCTCATGTTCTTTAGGATTCCATCTTTTTCAGTCGCTGTGCAGGACTTTCCAATGAAAACATTTTTAACTTGTGTCTCATCACCTAGATTGATCGCGTCACACATATTGCCTTCTACGCTGTGATTCTTCTTTTCTTTCAACTTGTCAGGATCAAAAATCCTTTCTAATTCAACCATTCCTTTCGGAATAGTGTTTGTCTTTAAGTTCAGGACTCCTTCGGCATCGAACTCAGCTTCACCCACTTCATCTTCATCTATGATCTGTGTTAAGAAAACGTCCGTGCTGGTTAGGAAGTCTAGAATGTGCTTGTCGTCTTCGAAAACTTGGAAATTGGTAATGTTATCTGGGACTGAAGGAACTGATATTAACTCGATTGTAAACTTCTTTACTCCTTCCATTGCTAATGGAATCAATGAGCTCGCGGCCTGTGCAAGTGAATTGGCCACTTGATTCTGATGTCTATAAATTGAATTGATATTGAAAGCTTCAAAACTTTCAATTAGATCCCAGACTCGATTTCTATACTTAGTTAGCCTTTTGTCATGGCAGACATATTGCTTCCTGATTTGTCTTATTGCGATTTCTGAGTCTCCGTATACTTGCAGTATCTTTGCCCCCTTTTGGATGGCTAATAGTAATCCATGAACCAAAGATTCATATTCTGCTACGTTGTTGGTGCAAGGGAACTGCAATCTGTGAGCGGCAAGGTATGTTTCTCCTTTTGGACTAATTAATTCATATCCAGCTCCGGATCCTTGTTTGGACTTAGATCCGTCGAACCTTAGTGTCCATATTTGATTTTCTTGATTGTCTGTTTCTGGACTTTCATGACTTTCATCTGTTGTATCGGACGAAACTTCATCTTCCACAGAACTTTCGGTGTCTGTAGAGCTTTCATTCTCTGAGTCTTGAATTTCTTCTATAGTTGGTGTCTGTGGGACCCTTTTGTATACTTGTTCCAATGCAGTCTGGCATAAAGCACAAGATAATTCTGAGTGGACGGCATTGTGGATTCTACACCAATTCGGAAGAAGCAGATCTCGGACGGATGCTATATTGCCAAGTTGTACACTTTGCTGGATGTTTCTTTGTACAAACCTTCTGAAGTTTTCAAACATCCCTTCGTCCTCTTGGTCGGATCCTTGATCGCTTTCAATGACGATCTCAGTTGACTCCATGACCTCTTGCTGGGTATCTTCATCTTGTATATCTTGTATCATCAAGATCTCCTCCACTTTGGGTTTATATGTTCCTAGGTCGGATTCTAAAAATAGGACTTCATTGTCCTCTCCATATTCAGTTATCATCAATCTCAACCTTGGGGTGCTATCAATTTTAATCTGGTTCGGGACTCCTCTCCATGGTAGCCACATGTGTGCGAAATCGGTCGATACATACCCATTCAATTTTCGGGACCAATCTCGACTCAGGAGCATTCCATATGAATCTGGAATATCCACTACTGATATATCTATAAAATTCTGGATCCTTGGATCTGCGGCCAATTGCATGTGAATGTTGTTCAATTCTCCCATGACTGGAACTTCTGTCTTGTCAAGCTGAGTGACTTTTCTTTTGGTAGGTGCGGGAGTTATTCCCAGTCTTTGACAAACGGCTAAGGGCATGACATTGCTTGAGGCTCCGGAATCATAAAGGCAATTGTGTAATAATTTTCCAAATATTCTGACTGATAGTAGGAACGGGGCCGGTTCGTCCTTTCCTTGAGAAGGCACTGAATTTTCTTCACTTGGTTCTTGATGTTTAATTTGATTGATCTTTGAGTGATCTTCCTTTGCTGGGCTCTCCTCTTTTGAGTGACTGGCTTGGTTTGCAGATTTTCCTTTTTTAACTACATCTTTCTTGATTGTAACTTCCTTCTCGGGCAGAACCAAGTTAATGGTGAGGTTCTCTTTGACTGTAGGCTGAGCTTTCTTGGTTTCGCCTTTTTTGAGTAATACTTTTCCTTCTAACATATCTTCCTTTTTAGCTGGGAAGGTTATAGTTTGAACCATGCACTCGTTTTGCTCGGGTTGTTCTTGAGAATCGGCTTCCTCTTGAGTCACATTGATAGTGGCTTGAATATTTGACCTCGTTGCACTAGGTTCACTCAAACTATTGATTACTGCCTCTTTAATTTCAGACACTTTGAGCAACTCATAGAGTGGTAAACTCACCTTGACTTTCTTGAGTTCATCCAATACCAAGGCGGCCAATCTTTTCATTTCATTTCCCGCAGGAGGTGAAATATTTCTTCTTTGTCTGTATTCTTGAGTGTTTTGTGGATATTCAGGGACGTTGCTAGCTTGGGGATCCGGTGGAGTTGAAAAATTGTTTGGAGGAATCGATGTTGTTAATGGTTCGGGATTTCTCTGATTCCTGTGATAAACTCTTTGGTTTGCACCTCCTGACGATTGGTGGAATACTTCCTTGATTCCTTCTACTAGGACACTGTCGTTCAATGGTGGGAAATAGTATTCTGAATTCTCTACAGGTCCATTTGCAGATGCTGGTGGAAACTGAGATCCTGGTGGTAACATCGGTCCATTGGCCGATTCTGGAGGAAATCTCCCATTTTGTTCTTGACTAATTTCTTCTTGTGAATATCTGCAGGTTTCAACGATCATGGCTTGACCATACTGCGTGGTTGGAACAATTTCATACCCTGTGGTGGGAGGATTTTCAGGCGGATTGGTAGTGCGCATCTCTTGTTGGAAAATGTCGGCTGCAACCTTGAATTCAGGATACTGCAACTCGGAATGTTGGTTCGTGTTGTGAAGTCTGCACCAACTAGACAAGGCTGCTTCGGCTAAAAACACTTTGCCCGAAGAGGGGTTCTCTTGACTTTGCGCGTTTGGTGGATTGTCCAAGGGCGTCACCACATTTCCATTGTTTGGAGCCGTGTTCCATGGTCTTCTTTGGTAACCTTGATTGTTATTTCCTTGATAATTGTTTCTGAATCCTTGATTATTATTGCCTTGGAAATTCTGGTTGTTCGCGTGTTGGCCGTGGTTGGCCCTCTGCATGCTCTGGAGTTGATTATTCTGGTTTCTCAGGTGGGTGACCTCAGTTGATAGCTTCTTGACTTGCTCAATCAGCTCTTTCATTTCATCTTTCTCTTCTTGTGTCCTTGACGAATTTGTAGCATTTTGCAGGTACACAGGTTGAGCGGGTGGGGCTTGAGAAATTGGAGCTCCTGGGTGAAGGACCAACTGATTCGCTGGTTGTACGTTGGGATATGTCGCTTGCGGAATTGGATTCATGACTGGAGTTTGGTTGGCCAAAGCCGTGCCAACTGCTTGCATCTGGTTAGGTGCTGCGACGGATCCCATGTGTAGTAGTGGTCCAGTGATGTTTTGTCCCATGTGCTTACTCACTTCAATGGCTCTAGTATAGGCCGCATTTAGATCATTCGGAGTTGGATGTGTCCTTACGAACATGGCCGTGAGATGATCTAAGGCTCCATAGTAAATTTCTCTTGGGTCTGCAATAAGATAAGGAGGACGTAGCATTGTGTATGCTCGGTGAAATCTGTCGTTGAAGGAAGTAATAGGTTCATGTTCTCTCCTTCGAACCTCAACAAATTGTCTATATAACTCCGCTGGTGTAGTTGGGATGCCAAACTTGGCAATGAATGCATCTTTCATCGCGTCCCAAGTCCTGATGGACCCTGTAGGCAAATGAATAAACCAAAAGTATGCCTCTTCTCCCAATGAGTAGGGAAAAAGCCTACATGCCACATCTCCATATTCAATTTGTCTGTTACGAAGAAGGTCCTCGAACATCTTGATGTGATCTTCTGCTGTGCGATGGAAATCACTAACATTGAACTTGGAACAAAAGTGTTCAGGATTCTTTGGCATATCATGATAAACTGCAAATTCCAACGGCGATGGATTGTTGACTAGCCACGTCGCACCATTGAGTACATGAGGAGGAGGAGGTGGTGGTGGAGCACGATGTGCCATTGTATTCCTTGAAACTGAACTTGATGAACTAGCTTGGCTCTTTGTTTGTGAAATTGCTTGGATACTAGATTGGATCGCCGCTTGGACTTGTTCTTGAAGAACTTGTGATGACTCAGGAGATTCTTCCAATCTTAGTTCGAACTCTTTGGGAGTGTCCTCTCTTTTAACTCGCTTTGCTTTGGAAGTAAACTGAAGTTCACTTAGATCCTTGATGCCTGGTGTGGACCTCAACAACCTTTGATGTTTCTCGGGCGAGAATGAACCAATGCGATCCAGCGTGAAGTCTTGCAAGGATTATTGTACGTTCCTTTGATTGCGAAGATTCCTAGCTATGACCCTTTGATGTTCTTCGGCTATGTCTTCCTCTTGCTCTAAGATGATTCTGACTCTGTTATATTCGACTTGGCTTCTCCTTGCGTTCCAAGCTACTTGATTCAATTGGGAAATGATGTCTTCTTGGGTATTGCCTATTTGCAAATTGGGTTGCACCACTTGATTCAGTCCTTCATTCGGCAACACCATCGTACTTCATGATCATGTTTGCAATATTTTTCTCTTTTCAAAATCTTCGGACTTCGAACTTTGAAAACGGAAGAGAGCCCTCCTTCTAGCGCCAATTCTGTTGACGTGTATTTTGTACACAATCATACACAGAATAAAATACCATTAGGCATCTTATCCTCTCTTGAGAAAATAGTCTCTAACTGCTGA
Organism: Cryptomeria japonica; assembly: GCF_030272615.1. NCBI lineage: Eukaryota > Viridiplantae > Streptophyta > Pinopsida > Cupressales > Cupressaceae > Cryptomeria > Cryptomeria japonica. The sequence goes on from NC_081409.1 coordinate 723,164,808, forward strand.
AGATCTGCAAAAAGGATCAGTTAGGTGGACTCCAAGGTTCTTTTAGTGGGGTCTCCACGTGTGGACAAGCTTTTTTAGTGGTATGATGTGATTTGCTGTTTCCTTCAAGGCTTCTTACAGATTCAATAGTTCGAAGGTTTTACTAATCTAAAAGGAACTTTCAAAAAAAAAAAAAAAAAGGAAAAAGGACAGGGCTTAAGAGGTCTAATCTAGCCTAACCCTATGAACGACTTAGCATGAATGAGATCTGGCAAGACTCAACCAATTTCAATTTTGCCATGAGACAACAACTCAACTGAAATTAGTGCGATCTTCTAAGGTAATAATGATGTTCAATGCATCCAAGATCAAGGACACTACTACGAAGGTACATATCCTAGATACGGAAATGCTTGAAGGTTAAGGACTCAAGGTGTTTTCCAGTCGACCACGCAAGGCGTTCTTACAATCAGCAAGAAGCTAGTGGTTTGGATTGCGAATCCTACCAAATATCAAATTTCACACTTAGTCTTTCTAATTAACAAACTACTTTGATTGATCGTGATTCAAGTACATCCAACAACCATGAAGATAACTCAAGAAACTTGCAACAAAACACCATAACTTCAATATTTTATTGATTTCCAAGTCATCATATACAACAATTGCTTGAACTTCTCTCTTCAAGACTCAATCTTGCTACAAAATGAAAATTGCTTACAATTCTAATCTCTCAACTCTATTCTCTATTTTTCTATTGACTATTCTGTTACAAATGAAATGAAAATGGGGGTATAAATAGCATCCCCAATTACAATGAAAGGTCCAGATCGAAAGCAAATCAACGGACAAGATCATGACACCTAAACCCTAATTAGGGTTTATTACAAATGACCTCCTTTTTACTGAACAATATTAAATGCATAGCCAAATATCAAATTTGGCACAAAAATCTAGGAGGTATCAGCCAATGAGAATTAAGATGTCATGTCATCTGTAACAACCTTTCATCTAGAATCTTATTCCCCTTCCAATTCTCTTTCTTAGCATATGCGATGAATTTTGTCACAATTCCTTCGATTTCTGTGCTTGGAATCTCGGGAAGATTCTTGATACTCTCTTCTAAGTGGATAACCTGATCAAATGCATCTAGAAGAGCTGTGTCCCAAGTAGGTTCAAGTTCCTTAGTTCTATCAATTAGGAGCATGGTGGCATACATCTGATCATACTGCTCATCTGTAACATCTGCGTCCTTGCGAAAGATGATCTTGATTCTATCTTCAAATTCTTGTAAATCCACATCTGTCTCGACCTCGATCCTTCTGCCAAGAATGGTACGAAGTACCTCAAATACTCTGTCCTGGATCGGATTGATCACCTCCTCAACTTGACCACATCTAATACTGATGTCCTCAAAGAGAACACTCTTTATATGGAGTAAGGTTGACCACTGAAACAAACTGTGAGAATCGCCCTCCAAGATCTTCTCTTGTGCTAAAATTCTTCTGGATGTATGTCTTATAACTTTCAAGACAGGAATGACAACGTCCTTGGTATGGGCAAATGCAGCTACTGTTGTCATCAATCTGTGGATTATCTCAAGGACTTGGTTAGCCTGATGGGTGATCTTCGACATCCTTGTAATAAACTCAATGGCCACCGTGTGAGATCTATCCATCCAATTACATGTACGCTGGACCATATTCCTGAATCTTTCTGCTTCATTGATTGATTGAAGGGGCAATGCCTGCAATGGCGATCTAACTGGATCCTGACGTCCCAAAGGTTCATTGATATGACTGAAATATGTTCTCCATGCACCGACCTCTTTCTCAAGCTTTCTATTCTTTTCTACTTCTTCTCTGAATTTGTCCTTCAATGCCTCAAATGTGTCGGTGGCATCATCTAAAGTCTGCTCTGCTGTGGATGGTCCTAACTCAATGGTCTGTATATGATAGTCCTCTGCTAGGATCTCACCCTCATATTTGTCTGCTGCCGGTGTAGCTATCTGCAGTTTTCTAGATCCAGTCTCATCTCGAATCATCTTGGACATCTTTGTAGCCTTCTTCTTCTCTGTTGTCATATGTGAGCGTCCAACAAGGCTCTCTAGATCGATTGCATTGTCCTCGTCCTCAATTACGATCACCTTAGTCAATCTCTCCTTCAACCAGTCTGGGATATTTGATCTTGTCTCTTGAACTTGAATTTCTTTGTGTACTACTTCTTCTTGTCTGGGAGGAGATGTTACTTCATTATCATTATCTAAATCATAGTCTTGGAGAGATCCATCGGATGAAACATGCTGTGCCTGTTCTTCCTCCTGTCTATCATTCTGTACCATCGATTCCATGGATTCTTCCATTCGAACTGTTCTATCTTCTGGCCTGGAAGAAGTACCTGGTGTTTGATCTTTGTTAGCACCTTGCTTTTTCTTGGAAGGCTCTTTCTTTTCTGATCTTTCCTTTCTCTTTGAACCTCTCGAATGGAGATTGCCCTCACTGGCACATCGAAGGTTACCTTCACCTGAATTCCTAGGATTAGGATTGCCTTCACTAACACTGGCTCCACCTTCGGCTGGCTTTTCTTCCAAAGTAAAAGACATGGCTATGCCTTGTTCTCTCAACCTCTGATGTTGAATGTCTACCCATCTGCGAGTACAAGACAAGACTGGTGCCATCAATTCATCTAAATCCACGGCCTCGGGCTCATTCCAATTCAAACTTATTGTTTTGCTTTCTCTATCATATGAAGATTGGATGTGCCTGCCGTTGTCCTGAGCTTGGTCGGCTACTCTGTAAATCTTACATTTCCTGATGAAATCCAGAGGCAATCTAGAATGTATCTTTCGTTTCACTTCGAGATCATCTAGGAGATTCATCATAAAATCTTCAATCTGGTACTCATGTCTAAATCTTCTACCGACTGTCTCCTCTAAATGTCCATGAGGATCAAAACTATTCCTCCAAGCAAAAGATGAAAAAGGATACAAGGCTAACTCCCTCTCTGCATCATCCATGGCTGAGACATTGGGACATACCTCAACTGAATTACCCAAAATAATAGGTACCTGAACTCCATTCTGATGTCTGTGTCTGAATGCCTTCACATATGCTGCCAACTGCCTTGTTACTTCAAGTAACACAATCCTGTCTGTCGGGTATCTCGGCAACATATATGGAGGTAAAGGACATCCATACACTCTAATGTAAGTGAACTTAGGAAACTGAATGAACCAGGCACCGTACCTCTTGATTAATTCCTGGGCATCTTGAGATAATCTGTTGTGAATCCCTCCTTGCAACGTCCTTGTGATGTTCATCGTGAAAGTATCATTGATTAACTTGTAGTTCTTCCCTGGTGGATGATGCAAGTAGGTATAGGATTCGCAAACTCTGACCTCACCGGGTCCTCTTCCAATCACTCCTCTGTGAGGTAATCCTGCGTACTCAACGCTCCTGATTAAGGCATAGATGACATATGAACTCATGTGGAAGGACTTAGTAGCCCTGAGTCTTCTCAACTGTACGTCTAAGCAATGGCTAATTATCCTAGCCCAATGTATTGTACCCTTTCCTTGAACAATCACCTGGATGAAATAAAACATCCATTTCTCAAAATAGAAGGCATGAGGTGCTCCTGTAACTCTGTTGAGCATGGTAATCAAATCTCTGTACTCCTCTTGGAAATCGATCCGGTGTGGTGTGTTCGGTACTTTGCTCAGACGGGGACGACTCTTGAGTAGCCAGTTCTTGTTGATTATGCTTAGACAAGCATCTGGATCATCATCGTACACTGATCTGGCTCCTTCAATGCTCTTGTATATCATGTCCCTGTGCTCTGGAAGATGGAAGGCTTCACTTATGGCCTCCTCTGAAAGGTACGCCAAAATGTTTCCCTCATTGGACACAATTGTCCTGGACTGTGGATTGTAATGACGGGCACACTCGATCATCAATTCGTGACACTGAATGGCTGGAGGAAAACCGGCCGCCTTAATGATGCCACTTTCTATTATTCTCCGGGCGACAGGTGATGGCTTGCCGATGTAAGGGACCTCTCGGAACTTCTTCGTGCTAAAGTTCCCCAAGTTTGTATCTCCAATGTTACTCCACTTGGACACGATCTTGGTCTCCACCTCTTCAGTCTTCTGATCTTCTTTCATGAGAGCCGAGCGACTGGTGGATGCTCCCGCCTTTGGGGTCGCCATACCTCGATAGAGAGCTAACTCTAGAATGCAAAAACAAAATTTGCCTAAGCAAAATTGGGGTATAAATAATCTTCAATATGATCCCCTCAAGATTGACTTCGCCACCTCTGGATAGAATGTGATCTTCACTTATCGCCTTGGACGTGGTCTCAAATGGATCTTCAAATTCGCACCACCTTTGGTTTGGAATCGCACCACCTTTGATAGCTAAGCGCGCCACCCTTGGATGAATGAAACTCGCACCACCTTGGATAATATTCGCACTATCTTTAAACACACTTCGCACTATATTCGCCTCTTCTTGATTCGCATGAAGAAAGGTAAAAATGATTATGTAAAAATGAACGTTTCACTCCCCTTATAAATAGCGCTCATACCCTTTCACCTCTTAGGCCGACTTGACAAATAAAACCATTTTTTAAATGATTTGCAATAAAATAACAAGGCCGACTTGCCTAATTGGGCGCTTCAAATCGATTTTTATATTAATTAAATAATTAATTATTAATGCCTTGCGTTTTTTTAAATGAGAATTTTGATTTTTAATAAAGGCAAAAATAATTAATAAAAGATAACGCCATTTTAAATGCTAAATAAAAATGGATTTTCAATTTTTTTAATCGATTTAGCATTTAAGGAAATTTAAATTTGTTTAATTTGGCGCCAAAAATATGAAAATGAAAGGGACGTACCTCATCGCTCTGGTCCCTTGGAGAGGGACAGGAGCGATTTACCATTTTGTCTTGACTTTTGCATTTCTTACGTCCAACTCCTTCATCTCCACGTTAAAAATCGATCATCTGGTGGTCCTTCGAATTTGAATGCCTCTCTTGTGCGAGCAAGTGCGTCCCATGACCATTATCGCCCTGGTCCCTTGGAGAGGGACAGGAGCGATCTCCATGTTTTTGCGTTCACCTTGCATTTTTGACCTTCGAAATATCATTGCTTGTGTCCTTTGCGCTTATTTCCACTTGCTTTGGCAAGGTTCCTTCGATGTTATAAGGATCATCGCCCTTGTCCCTTGGAGAGGGACAGGAGCGATCCATGTCCTTTCCTTGACCTTGTCAACTTTGCACTTCGATCTTCATTGTAATGCCCTTCAAACGTCGTCCTTCACCTTACCTAACCTTGCTTCGCTTTGATCTTTGAAGGAACGTGCGTGCTTTTGATGATATCGCCCTGGTCCTTGTCCAAAGGACAGGAGCGATGTGAGGCTTTTACATTATTTGGCAATGTTTGGACGTTCAACACTTTTGCAAATTATCTTCAAACGATGCCTTGGACCATATGCTATCTTAAGACGTCTTGACTTAGCTTGATCTTGAAGCAAAACAAGGAATCCAAAGCAAATCGCCCTGGTCCCTTGGAGAGGGACAGGAGCGATATAGTCTCCATGCTCAAAATAATGATCATTTCACGTTCAAAACTCTTGTTTATCATCCTTTTACCATACCATGGACCCTCTAAAACATTGCAATGTCTTGTCCTTACGTAAATTTTGCATGAAATGGCCAATGCATCTAACATCGCCTTGGTCCCTTCCTAAGGGACAGGAGCGATCTATGTTATAGGGTGTCAATTTCTTCATTTTAACGTCCTTTGAGTGTTTGCGCATGATGAAAGCGCCTTGAAATGTCCTCGCCACCTTTTGTCCTGGCTTGGATCGGTCTTGAACCTTGGAGGGACGACCTTGAACTTGAGAGGGACGTATCTTCACCATTGTATCGCCCTGGTCCCTTGGAGAGGGACAGGAGCGATTTTTTCCTTGTGGCTTTCATCTCACCTTGCCATGTGCTAAGTTTATATTCAACGGATTCGTCCTTCTTTACTCTATCCGTCCATGCCTTGACATTGTTTGGAATTTTGCAAAAAGAGGAATTATATTAAAAATCGCTCTGGTCCCTTCCTGAGGGACAGGAGCGAACTAGGCATTTAGCACTGGTATGGACGTCCCAAAAATCTTCAATTTATATTCAATGCGTTCATCTCATGTTCTCCTTCGTTTTTGAACGTAAACTTGCCTTGACCCTTGTCTGGTTTTTGCAAAATGGAGGGAATCGCTCTGGTCCCTGGGAGAGGGACAGGAGCTACAAGGTACCTCGCCCTGGTCCCTTGGAGAGGGACAGGAGCGATTTGGTCAATATAGGTCATTCTCCTTCGTTTTTGCATCTCAAATTATATTCATTTGGCAAAGTATCTTCCTTCGGACGTCCTCCAATTGCTGAGTCATCAAAATCTTGCATGGACATGGCGAAATTTGAATTGTAGCTCCGGTCCTTCACTGAGGGACAGGAGCGATTTTCCTTCTGGAGGCCTTTCCGCGCTCATGAAAATCTTCAATTTATATTCAAATGAAAGATCTTGTCGTTCTCCATTACTTCAAACGTAAACTTCGTCTGGACTCTGCAAGGACAATGAGATATTTGAAATTGAGCTCCCGTCCTTCACTGAGGGACAGGAGCGATTTTGCTCCTACAGGCCAAAATAACAAGATTTTTCACATTTTAACACTTCACGAGGCGAAAACCAATCAATTCCAATGCCCAGGATCAAACTTCAAAAAAGTCAAAATTTGGTCAAAATATTCAATCAGACAAAAATTCACATTGACGGTCATCATTTAGACAAGTTTAAGCTCTGCATGAACATTCCAATTGAAAATTAGACCATTTTGGCGAATTCATTGCATTCAAAATTTGCATTCTAGAAAAGAAAGCTCAAAAAAACTCTCAAAAGCGATTGGATTTTGGCTTGAAAAGGCAATATTTAAAACCCTAAGGCTTAGCCCTAAATCCAGACAACTAACTAACTAACAAAACCCTAAAAACGAAAGCGAAAACAAGCAAAAAAGAGGGGGTCCCCATTTGCGATGGGGCGATGTGTGAAATGGTCACAACAGGCGGTCGTTTTGCCCTTACGTGGCTGTGTGGATTGTGCGGGCTTGGTCTCTTTTTTTTTTTCTTTTCCCTTTTGCGGCTGTTGCGTGTTGGTGTGCGTAACCCTTGCTGTGTGTGTTGATCGGGCCGTGCGGTGCGTGGTCGGGCCGTGCGGTGCGTCTTCCTCCTCCTTTATCCCTTGCTGTGCGGCGGTGTTCGGTGTTGTGCGGTGGTCGGGCTGTGCGGTGTGCGATGTCTTTCTTGTTGCGCGGGGTTGTGCGGCGTCTTATCCTTGCGCGGCGGTGTCTTCTTTCTATCCTCAGTGTGCGGCGTGTTATCCTTGCGCGGCCGTCGGTGGTGCCACCGTCGGTGGTTCCACCGCACGGTGGTGCCACCGTCGGTGGTTCCACCGCACTGTGGTGTCACCGTCGGTGGTTCCACCGCACAGTGGTCCCACCGTACGGTGGCCATTTTCCTCTCTCTCTCTCTCTCTCTTTTTTAAAATTTTTTTTGACCGTACAGTCGCCTGTCATACGACCGTACGTTTTTTTTTTCTTTCCCTCATCTCCTAATTTAGATGTTTTAGAGAGTCGTCTGCTTGGGTCTCGTGTCTCTGGGATTGCCCTTCATCCTTCTCGGTTTTCCTCGCTTGAGAGTCTCCTGTTGTGGTCCTATACCTGGCGAGTCGCCTGCCCGGCCTCTCGAGTCCCCTTCCATCCCCTCGGGTCCCCCTCCGGACTCCCGGGTGTCCTTCCGGCCTCTCGGGTCCCCTACACGCTTCTCGTGGTAGGGTTTCCATTTGAACCTATTGGTGGCAAGATTATTTTCCATGGCCATCCGAAGACCTGGAACCACAAATTCTATAGGGACCACGGTCTCCTTCCCGTACATAAGAAGAAGAAGGATAATAAAGATTTTGAAGGCTGCGGCCTTCCACACAAGGTTCCAATCGTTGCCGACACTCTTCGGATTATTTACGGCGCCAGGGTTTGGGGCATCTCCCTTCCAATATTCTCTGTATTCTGGAGGATATTGATCTGGCTCCTCTCCTTCGACGCTTAATACGTTACAGGAGGGTGAGAACATCTCATAGTCCTCCCGCTGCCAATGGAACAATCCATTTAGTGAATCTGTGTCATCCTCCGAACAGCAACCTCCGATTTTTAATATGCCTTCGGCATCTGGGTCCATCCCCTCTCTCCCTTCGTCTCGTGGGTCATTTTCCCTCTCGGATTCAGATCCCGAGGAAGAGGCAAGTTCCTCGCCCACCAACTGCGTCCGGAGATCAATAGTGAATTTCTTGCCTCCGCTCTCCATCGAGAGTGTATTTCGTTTCCAGTTGTGGTTTGCTTTCGCTGCCACCAACCATCCTCTTCCAAGTATGGCGTCATACCCTTTCTGTTTCAATGGAATGACCACGAAGTCGAGTACAAAAGGTTGTGCACCCACGGTGACTTGCTGTGCCATCAACATGCCGAGGGGTTTAATCCCGTGCTGGTCTGCACCTAGCAGATTAAACGTAGGTGGCCACAGAGTGGGCTTTCCTAGCTTTTTCCATGTGTCCTCCGGAAGGACATTTACTCCGGAACCGCTGTCTATTATAGTATCCGTCAGGATGGTGCCCAGGATGCCCATCTCCACCACGGCTGGGTGTCGGCCATTGTTGACGGTAAGTACAACTGGATTTGTTGCCGAGCTTCCTAGTATGGGAGCGTCCATGTCTCTCGGTTTGGGTTTATCAACCTTTGTGCCCAACAACACTATCCCCAATTGCGGTATGGTGTGTAGGAGGTCTTCCAGTTTCATAGGTACCTCCATTTGGAGCATCTGTCGTACAATGTTCCTCTCCGCGTCTGTGCAGTAGGGTCCAGATGACTCGTGTGTCTCTCCCCGTTGGGCTTTCATGGCCCTTTCTATTTCCTCCCTTGCCTCCGTCATTCTCTGCTTCTCGGTGCGGGGATGGGGGTATCGGGCTTCCTTTGCCTGCCCTTGGGTAAGAGCAAGGATGACTTCTTTACCTCGTGTGTTGCCTTCGATATCAATCAGATTGGCCCCTACGCCAGACTTCGGACAATCGGCATCTTCATGGTCACCGGGGCCACACCACCGACATAGCTTTTGAGCGGTGTCATTGTTATTACACTCTCGTGCGTAATGACCCCATTGATTGCAAGCCCTACATTGAATCATCGGGCGTCCCTTCGCGTCGTATTGGACCCTGTTTTTGGTGGAATTATTATTATTCCCCCGTCCGCCTCGTTGGTTTCCTCGGTAGCCTCCGGAAGATGCATTATTGTTTGAATCCGATGTGGAGGGCTGCTCATGTGCAAAGAGCACTTGCTGGTTACGTGCCTTCAGATTGTATGGGCATTCCTTCGTAGAATGTCCCATGATCTGGCAGATGTCACAGAATGCCTTCTTGGGACAGGCACCCTTTGTGTGGCCGCTCTCCTTACAATCCGTGCACCACAGTTCATCATCCTTGCTTGTGGTCCCCTTCATTGTCTTAAACTCTTTTAACATCCGTTCCATATCCTTCTAAAGGGCCGTGACTTTCTTCTTCGGCTTCTCATCACTGCTACTCTCTTCTTCCGACGTATCATCTTCAGAGGATGACGAAGATCTATTCTTCTTCTTTTTGGCTGTCTTATTTTCACTTTCCAAGTCCATGGCCCGGTTGTATGCATCATCGTAGGATGTCGGAGGCACAATTTTCATCTTTCGTCGTAGCTTAGGGTTCAGACCCTCGACAAACCACCGCTTCTTTAAGCCATCAGCCGGTTGGCTTTCCATCTTTCCGACTAATTCCTTTAGTCGGCGGCCATATGCTCGTACGGTCTCCTTCTTTCCTTGCTTTGTTCCATAGATTTCCGAGACTATCTCATTATCATCTCGGAGAAGCCGAAATTCCTTCTCGAATGCTTTCTTCAATTCATCCCACGTAGTTACCCCGGTTTTATCCAAGTCTGAATACCAGTCAATAGCCACTCCTCTCAGTGTGGCGGGGAACTGCTTCATCCATTCATCCTGGTCAGTCACCCCGTTGGCTGTCCAGATGGTTTCGCAGGTACGGCAATGCCGTGCGGGATCATCTTTGCTATCCCTGTTGAATTTGGGCAACTTCTGTTTGGTCGCCATTGATGGAAGTCGTCCACTTGGAGGTGGTTGTGGCCGTGTCTGCCCTCCGACGCTGCTCCCTCTGATGCCGCTGATGTCTCTTGTGGTGGTGACCAAAGGTACGGTGTTCTGCCTTGTACCTACCGTGCGGTTAGCTTCCCCTTCGCCGTCACCCGTGCCCGGCTCCCTTCGGTGATCCTCCCTTTGTGGTGTGAGAGCGACTACCGTGCGGTTAGCTTCCCCTTCGTCGTCACCCGTGCCCGACTCCCTTCGGTGATCCTCCCTTTGTGGCGTGAGAGCGACTACCGTGCGGTTAGCTTCCCCTTCGCCGTCACCCGTGCCTGGCTCCCTTCGGTGATCCTCCCTTTGTGGCGTGAGAGATAAGTTTTTGAACCGATCTCGAGTCTCTTCAACTAGTTCTCTCCGTAACCTAGTTTCCTCCAAAAACTCTTCGAGGCTTCTCGCTCTACAGTAGTCTGGCGACACGTAGAAATTCCCCTCGGCTTCTGCACCTTCCGTGACACCTCCTTGGTTCCCTTCGGGCAACCCTTCGGCAGGTCGTCCTTCGGCAAGTTGCCTCAGCCTCCGTCTACGTTCTACACGTTGTTCCAGAATCAAAGCCTTCTGCGCAGCCTCCCACTCGTCTGTTTCTAATTTCTTATTTCTGTCTTTATTCAATAAATTGGGCATTAATTGTGGTACAATTTCATGTTTCACAACACATAAACCAAAACACAACAGTCTTTATTAATTCATTCTTTTGTATACAATCAACATAATTCTTCGCTTCCAACAGTGTTCTTTATTTCTCTCCCTTCACAATTTAAGGATTATTTGTCCTTCGTCGGTCCTCTCTACGTCCGTCATCCTGGCGCTCATGAAATTCTCGTAAGATGTGCTGTCGTCGGTTCTCACGGTAGGTGTCTTTTCTGCGGTTTTGAAGAGCCAAAAATGCTTGAGCCAAAAGGTTAGGCAAATTGCTCATCAATTGATTCACCGTCGGGCTTACACCAAGCGTGCTCCACACAGCATCCTCTGGAACAGCCTCAATGGTGGCTTCCCTCCGTACGTGTGTTTCGATGGCCGCCTGAAGGATGCAAGAGAAATCTTTTGTGAGTGCTCGTTCTCCTTCGAACAGTTCTTGGTGATCTTTGTCAGGGTTACTGCTTGTCCCCTCGGGCAATGGTTGTCCCATTATCCCTGTGCCATGTAGTATATTCCCGTCCCTCCCGAAATAATTTCGGCAACGGCGCCAAATGTTTACCTCACTGGGTAAACAGGAAGAATATAGAAATCGAACAGCAATGCACAATGCAAATACAAAAGAAGTACCAGAATAAGCTTTCCATTAATGTCAAAAGATGTTCATATTATAATCTGTCGTCCACATTACATGTCCTCCAACACCCGGAGGTGGTACAATATATGACAGCCGAAGGGGTGCGACACAACCGTCGCGACTCCAACTACCTACCCGTCGGCTAACTAACTGACCGCCGTAACTCATTATTACCGACGACAACATAAACATAATATACCAACATAACATAATGATTATTCCCGTCAACAATCTCACCAAGAGATCTCAGTCACTGAATCCCGAGGATTGCATCATTAGTCCCTCCAATGCTAACCACAAAGAAGTCATCTCTAATTTCATGATTTTCCAACTTCAGAGACATGTTGGAAATCATTCGGTTGCAGGATATAGTGGAGCCATCAACAACCATGACTTTGAAGCCTTCTACTTCCTCAGCCACTAGCCCCCCTCTTGGCAACAATTCTCTCATCAATGAAATTGTGAGTTGCTCCTTTGTCAATGAGAGAAATGACACGATGCTCTCCTATCACTCTCTGAACTCTAAAAGACTCATTTTTGTGAATGCTCGAGAGTTGAGCAACCACTCCCCTATCTTCTGGTTCACTTTTAGGCCCTTCAGGAGCTTCTTCATACACGCTGTTCTCAATTTCAGTTTGCTGTTTTGAAATTTGAGAATCTGATCCATCAGCTGAATGGCACTCCATTTGGTGTAAATTGCCCTTCTCATAACATTTATGTCCTGGGGTCCAAGGTTCTCTGCAAGAGTAGCAAAGATTCGTCCTTCGGATCTCTTGACGGAGCTCATCATCCATTCGAGAAGGGAACTTCTTGGTCTTATTTGAAAACTTCTTCTTATCCTCCCGGAAAGGAAAAGGCTTGGACTGAAATTTACTCCTTGGGGCAGCCAACTCCATACTTCTAGATTTTTTGATGGCCTCCACCAAGGTAGGCTGATTGAAAGCTTTAACCCATCCTTTCAAAGGCTCTTCAAGACCTTTTGTGAAAAGAACAACTAGCTTCTTCTTTGAGATGCTGCTGACCATAACTGAGAGGTTTTGGAACTCAGCTATGTAATTGTCCAAGGAGCCTTGCTGTTTGAGTTGAGCAAGCTCTCTAAACTTCACCTCCAGGTCCTTAGAATCAAACCTATCAATCAACTTGTTGGTGACTTCGGCATAGGTAGTTATCAAGCTATGACCAAGGGTGACCAACCCATGGTACTACCATTCAGGAGCAACTCCATCCAAGTGCAAGGTGGCAAACTTGATAGCTTCTTCTTCGGGCATAGGCCTCAAGGACAAATAATTGTCCAACTTCTGCACGCACGCTCTAGCTGTACTCTTACTACTTCCATCAAAATGCGCTAGGGTGACCTTCCCAAGAGCTTGTTGATAATCTCTTGGAGCGGAGTATCGATTATCATATCTTCCTTCCCTCTTCTTCCGATTCATGTATTGGTCAAGAGACATGACATTTCATATCTCTTGAGGAAGTGATGCATACTCCACAAAACTAACCCGGATCTCATCAGCCACATGGATTTCAACTTTAGGAGGTGGTGTTTCCATTGGAAAGAAAACTGGTTGCAATGGCCTTGTCACTGATCCAACAGGCATTCCACTATTGTTGCTACCATTGTTGCTGCCATTTCCATTAGCACCGGAGTTGTTGGAAGTGCTGGCATTATTTCCACTCATATTTTGATTTTGATCTTGACTATGCCCTCCTCTAGCACTCTGTCTAAACGTGGCTATCATTTGGGACATCATGTCCATCATAGTGTCAAATTTATTCTCCATTTTCTCCACAGCCATAGCTGCATCATTCTGTCCAAATATTCTTTCTCCCATTGCATCTGCTGAATCAACTGAATCAATTTCCTTATCTTTGTTCGTCAAAACCTCTGAAAAAGTCTCTTCAACTGGCACCGCAAGAATCTGATATTGTTGACGTCTTTGTTCTCTGTTGTAGTAACGGATGTCTCTGTCACTCATGGAGAACTCTAATCACTTTGAATTTAGAGGTTGGCAGGAAAACCAACTGTAATACCACTGTAATATTCCCCTTTATTTTTTTTATTTTTTAACACATCAAACACTACAATGCACCCGTTAAGGTTAGGAAAGATAATCACAATACTGCTGAAAGTAACCCTCCACTTTCTGATCACCAAGAGCCCAACCTGGGAGGGTGAGAGCATACAGTGATAAGGGGATCGTTAGGTGCTTGAAAACTGAAATTGATTACAATATGGGTAGCAAGTCAGCCCCTTCCACTTTTTAGCAGGATAGAAAACCAGAAGACTTGGCCGTAAACCAGCCAAGAAGCATCACTAACACACGGACAAATCAACTCCACCGCAGTATTTCAACAAGAGGACTTATTACAAACAAAATCAACTCAACCACAGTATTTCAGCGGGAGGACATACATTATTTCCTGATTACAAACATAGAAGGTGGCTAAGCCATCCTCTTCCATTTGCACAGTGAGAATTACAAATAAGAAGCAACGAGAATGATTGATTAGTACTACTGAAACAATCTTACAAAATAGAGATATGAGATTAGATAAGAAGCTTAATGCTGATCTCAAGCAATCCACTAACAAAATCACACCACACTTAAACACTACTACTGTTCTACTTCTGCAAGTTAGAAACACACTGTCCAACACTGCCGGAAACAACAAAACACTCACAACTCACTCAAAACTAACTGGAATCACTCCAAAACAAATGCAAATGCAATATAAAACTTAGGCGACCAATCCCAAACCTCAAATCAGCAACTTGGAAGCTTCAAATGTGATGCATACAAACCAAGGTACCTCCCAAATGGTACGGCCTTGCTGTAAACTTCGACTTGCAACTAAAAATCAGAATCTCCATCTCCCAATCTGCAACTTGGTGAACCTTATCACCCAGGGAATACGGATGGATAGAGTCGACACCCAAAATGATGTTCACCACATAGGCAGCTACGAATAAATTATAAAACTCACTTCCAGGCAAAATGCACCAACAACATCAAAAACCACAACATCAACAAGAAACTCTAAAACTCACTATGAAAACTGAATCAAACACTCCAAAAACAATCATCCAGCTAGGTACTGTATCTCAAGTATGAAATTGAAGCAACTAGGAAGCTCTTCCAACTTCGAAGTTCAGTTACTAACCATTCCGGCAGCATAACGATGTAAATTCTCCAGATGCCCAAAATAAAAACCCAAGGCTCTTATTTATAACATTTGCTCCTCCAAATTCAAATTCATCTACTCCCAAATTCGCCCCAAATCAAATTACATTTCATCTTATTAAAATGGCATTGCATTTCATTTCACCACATGGGGCGTCCAAGGAGAAATTCGTACCATCTAGTCAAATTCCCCCATTTTGCAAGGTCCACAATTTGATGACTTAAAGCATTATTCATTAGGCGCCCAACTTAGAAAAGCAATAAAAATCTTCTAAATAAAATATGCTTTATATCTCCAAAGTCGTCCAAATAACAATTAAATATAGCTTTCCAAAGTCGTCGAAATAATAATTAAATATTAACTTTAGAATGCAGTGTTAATATTTAATAAATCATCCTGTAAGCCAAATATTGATCAATACCAACTGGATTGAAGATTGAAGTGCTGAACCAACAGCTGGACTGAACTGCCCTGCAAAAAATAGAACTGCCTGAAATGACACTAAAAATAGTTAGTCTAGGAAACAACTCCAAACAACCTGATTTTCGAATCGTGAGAGGAAGCTCAAAGAACTCGGATTAACCTCAAAACCCTAACAGCTGCCACCAACTTACTAAAAATAGTAAGTTCTGCAAACTCCTTTGAATGGATTGCATGTCATACCACTGCGAAGTTCTCAAAAAACCCAGAAGGAATCCACAAATAGAAATGCAGAATTCCCATCGGATAGTACTCAAATAGATCGTGCAGAACTCCACAAAATCGGGAAACCCTAATTCTCAATTCCAATCAGCCTACGGGTCTCTGAAATAGGCCAATGGACCACTGCTTACTCCTCACTGAGAAGGGGACATTACAAACAGTCCCTCTGCTTTTGGCTCTTCCACAGGAAACTGTTGGAGACTTTGAAGAGAAGGTGACAGCTAAAGAAACTAAGGAATGGATGGCAGACATCAATAATGAAGTTGTCACATTTGTGGAAGAATTGATATTGGCATATGGGCAAACTTCTTCATTATTATCTCGAGTTCAAGACATGGCAGAAATGCAGGAGGATCTTCAAAATATTCAAGATAAAGTAATCCCATGCTTGAAGGTGGTGAAAGGAATTCCCAAACAGGAATTAATAGATGGACAAGCAATTGCAACTAGAGATATCAATGACTTCAACACAAGGAATTGGGCATTGATAACAAGAAATGAAGTTTTAGAAAAGGTGAAGGATGATGTTGTCAAAATTGAAGAGCTGATTCAAGAAATTCAAAATAAGATTTTCCTTGTGGTTGCTGATGTACTTGGAAAGGAAGCAATTCGAGACAATGAAATGAACGTGGAAAATTTGAAGGTCAAAGTTCAATGGAATTTCTTCACTTTCACAAGATCGATCCTTAAGAAAAATTTGATTAAGGCAGCCACCTTCTTTTCCATTAGGGATGCCTTTTAGAAATAGGAATTGGAGTGGGAGAATGCTTTTGCCACCTATGTTGAAGACTTGGAGATGATTGAATTCAAGATAAACATGCTGCCACATGTCACAATGGAAGAGGTTAATCCTCTTGTGTCCAAGTTCATCGAATGCGCTGCCACAGAAAGGAGATACGAGATGCATTCTTCTAGAAGAAAGATCCATGTGACATGTGTCAATCTTTTATTTATTGTTGTTGGATAACTTTTATAAACCCTATTCAGGGTATCTGTGTTTTGATCTCTGTCGTTGATCTTTGTTTGATCTGGGCCTTACATTCATTTTCAAAAACTCTGTATAAACCTGTCTTCTCTAATTTGTATGAGAGAGATTGGTGAAATTTTTTCTTAAGACTATTAAGATAATAAATTTCATTTGCATTTCTTTGAATCTTTATGTTATCTTGTAGTTACATGGTTTCATATTTTCTTCAAACATAGAATAGAATTTGCTTTATAAAAGTTGTAAATGAATGCAAGATTTGATAGTGGTTGGTGAAATCATTGCTCATACTTTTGATGAACATATGATTTTTGTTCATTGTGCAAAGTTAGCCTGAGCATATTTTGTGGATGTTTAACTTCTACCTTCGGATAAGTATTGTTCATTTTGATGGTACTATTCATGGTATGAAAATTCTAAGCACAACCCTTGAAGATTGCACCCACTTTGTTTAGTTGTTTAACTTGGCGACCAAAGCGTGGTTTAGTTTCACCCAGTCATTACCATCTCTTAAATTCCTAGGAATAGAATTTTGAATGATTTTCCTTTTTACCTTTTTTTTGAAGTCCAATATCGAAAATCCCAAAAAATAATAAAGAGTTTTCATAGCTGAAAGTTTTTATTGTGAACGAAATTCCCAAGTTTCCCGTTGGATTACTAGCATACATCACCAAAAGAGCTATATCCAACATTAAAGTTGCTAGTTCGCACTAAAAACTTTGGAATCGCCATATGATCTTCTTTGCAATCTTAGCATACGCGATGATTTTATTCAAGAGTGGGTAGAGTATCTTTTGTGCATTTTTATTCTGTGTTTGGTGTGTCATAAAACACACACCAACACTTATTAAACCTTCTGACACTGTTTGCAAAGAGTGTCAACTTGGCAAACAAACAAGGAGAAACTTCAAATCAAAGGAGTTTTCAAGCACTAAACCTCTTGAGTTGATACACATTGATTTGTGTGGTTCTACAAGAACAACAAGTATGCAAGGTGAGAAATATTTTATGCTCTTGATTGATGGTTATTCACGTATGACTTGGGTTACTTTTTTGAAGGAGAAATTAGAGGCTTTAGAGAAGTTCAAGGATTTTAAAGCTTTGGTTGAAAATGAGAAAGGTCTGAAAATCAAATGCCTACATTCAGACAATGGAGGAGAGTTTACTTCCAATGACTTCATAAGTTTTTTTGAGAAACATGGAATTAAAAGATTGTACTCAGCTGCTATAACACCTCAACAAAATGTTGTTGTTGAGAGGAAGAATAGATTAGTCCAAGAAATGGCTCATAGCATGATGAATGAGTCCAAGGTGAGTGAATCTTTTTGGAGAGAGGCAGTCTATACTGTTGTTTACATTCAAAACAAAGGGTTGATTATAGCTAAATGCAACAAGACATCCCATACGAATTGTGGAATGGTAAGACAGCATCAGTTAAGTATTTTAAAGTTTTTGGCAGCCCCAGTTACATTAAAAGGGATGAAGATAACCTTGGGAAATTCGATCCTAGAATAGATGAAGGTATCATTTTAGGATATTCTTCGAAAAGTAAAGCTTATAAATGTTTTAAGAAGAGATTGCATAACATTGTTGAAAACACTAATGTTAGAGTTCATGAGATGTCTAACACTTGTGAAAAGTTGCAAGGTTGTGATGATAGTTTACAGAATGTTGAAGCTGAAAGTGTTGATCAGCAACCTTCTTCTAGTATGCAAGCTGGGACAGCAAGTAGTAATGCTGATAACACTCCTGAAATTGGTCAAAATGAAGCAATTGAAACACATCCTGATGTTGAGGCAGCAAATAATCAGTTTGGGACAGCAGATACGTCAATTGGATACACACCATCACATGATCAAAACAAGACAACAAGTAGAGTCTCTTTGAAGACTTCCTCCAAGTTTGTTCAAAAGAATCATCCAATCAATCAAATTCTTCAAGAGAACAGACCTAGAGCCACAAGAAGGAATGTTAATTATTATGAGGATGAGGACATCTCTTTGTTGTCCATGATTGAACCAAAAAGCTTTGAGGAGGTAGCAGAAGACAAATCTTGGGTAGCTGCTATGGAAGAAGAGCTAGATCAGATCCAAAAGAGTGGAACTTAGGAACTTGTCCCAAGGCCTAAAGATAAGAATGTGATTGGTACAAAATGGGTTTACAATAACAAGTTGAACGAAAATGGCCAAGTTGTGAGAAACAAGGCAAGACTTGTGTGTAAAGGATATGCCCAAGTAGAAGGCATTGATTTGGATGAAACTTTTTCTCCTGTCACTTGTTTAGAAGCAATCAAAATGTTCTTAGCCTTTGCTTCTTTTAAAGGTTTTAAATTTTTTCAAATGGATGTCAAATCTGCCTTTCTGAATGGTAATTTGAATGAAGAAGTTTATGTAGAATAGCTTGATGGATTTGTGTTATCAAAAAATCAAAATTATGTTTGCAAGCTGAAAAAGGCTCTTTATGGCTTAGAACAAGCACCACGTGCTTGGTATGATAGGCTTGACCGTTATTTACAGTAGAAAGGATTCAAAAAGTAGACAACGACTTATATGTGAAAGAAGAAGGTAATCACGTGCTGATCATAGTAGTCTATGTTGATGATTTGATTTTTGAAAGTGATTATGAGAACATGTGCGAAGTGTTTGCTACCAACATGAAGAAAGAGTTTGAAATGTCTATGTTGGGAGAGTTGTCTTTCTTCCTTGGGCTACAAATCTATCAATCTAAGGAAGGTATCTTTATTTCCCAAATTAAGTACATTAGAGAGATGTTAAAAATGTTTAAAATGGAGGACTATACCCCTATAAGCACTTTTATGGTCATAGGCTATAAACTTAGTAAAGATGATGAGTCTTAAGATGCTAATCAAACACTTTACAAGTCCATGATAGGAAGTTTGTTGTATGTTACAACTACTAGACTTGACATAATGCAAGCTGTTAGCTATGTTGATAGATTCCAAGCTACTCCAAAAGAAACTCACGTTCATGCTGTTAAAAGAATTTTCAGGTATCTTAAAGTTATTGTTATCATTTTATGACACACTTGGTCCATCAGTGAGAACCGATCAGAGATATGCTCTATGGACAAACGCTGCATCAGTTGATCAAAGAGAAAACAATGGAATCATGAAGTATGAGGTGTTGTCTTGTCAAAAGGAAGTTCCTAAGTCTTCAACTCCGAAACCCTGTTGATGTGTTTTTTATGCACATGCGAACACACAATAAAATACCGAAGTATCTTATCCTCTCTTGAACAAAGTTCTCGACTGCTGAAGATCTCGCTGAAGGATCAGTCGAGGCAACTCCAAGGTTCTTGTATGTAGGTTCTCTACTCGTGGATAAGCTCTTTGTGCTATGATGTGATTTTGCTGGAATCACAAGGGGACTTACACTTGAAGACTGAACGCCTAATTTGCTTTGAATATTGCTGGAACACAGGATTTCACTAGTCTAGATTTTGAAAAAAAAGGAAAAGGATGAGGGCGAGGAAAGGATCTAATTCTGACACTAAGAATGTAGGAGCAATGATTGATCTTTGATGAAATTCTAACTAAGTCTTGTTTTGACATCCCAGGACCATCTCCACAAGGTTAGTGCGATCTTCGGAGGAAAACTTTATGATGTTCAGATCATCGCTATAGGCATAGACACCATCAGGTTGATGCATATCAGTGAAAAAGCGACAATTGAAGTTAAGCTCAAGCTGAATGATTCCAGTTGACTACACAAGGCAAGTCTGCAATCAACAAACTGCTAGTAGTATGGATATACAAATTTCACCATCAATCAAACACATTTCTTCCACTCATCTAATAACATGAAATCAAATCTGAGAAGTATAGAGACCATGCAAATTTTTGAATCGACCCATAGATTTCACCATTTCTTCAATGAAGTTTTACAAGCCTTTTACAACAACATCTTGGCAACAATCTTTGCCTTCTCTTTGTATTCTACTCTTACTGCTATTCTATTTGTTATCAATCATGAGCTATTCTAACCTCTATCCACTAATTATTCACCTTCTAACTACTGACTAACTATTATCTATTAGCTAACCATTGACTAACTATTAGCCTTTACAAATGAGGAGCCAGGGCTTATATAGTGCCCTCAATATAATTCAATGGCTCAGATCAATTTGAGATCAATGGCCGAGATTTTACAATGAAAACCCTAATTAGGTTTAGTTACAACAAACTTAATTCTGACCAATGAAATAATTGCATTATTTGGACACATGTCTTCTCTGGAATATTTGACCAATGGATAGCTGGGGTAGGTACATCGAAGTTAGTGCCATCTTTGATGAGTCAAGTACATTGAATCTGGACAGGCTGAGGTGGACCAATCCGATTGGAGGAGTGATGACTGGGACGCCACCTTGTCTGACACTTGTAACTTGGTAGATATTTAATTTGATGTTGCTGAGAAGCTAGCTTTAATTAACTCTTCTGAAACTGTCTGCTTCTTCAACGAACCTTTGCTTTAACTTCCTTTGTCTTCGATGTGCAGGATGGATGGTGTACCTTTCCTTCGAATGCTGGACTGGAAGAGGTCGTCCCTGATGATGCTGGACCAGAGAAGGTCGTCCTTGTCTTGCCCTGGTCCCCTTTTAACTGCAAGACAAACAAAAAGATGATTAAGGACACATAATAAATCCATTTCAACATAGCATTTTATACCTTAAATCATCAACAAGAAGACATCAAAATTAAGTTTGTTCAAGAGTCTGTCCAGGGACAGGCCCTATAAGAATTTCGCCTTGGACCCTCTGGAAGGGTCAGGAGCGAAATTTGCATTCCTGGCCAATTTAGACCTTTTTTCAACATTACCTCACAACCAACACTTTGCCTGGCCCAAACAAGGTGAAGAATAGGCCTCCCTAAGGATTTTGCCCTGGACCCTTTGGAAGGGTCAGGAGCGATTTTCTTGATTAGGCCTCAATTACCCTTTTTTTCACTCCAAAATCCTCAGGAAGGTGAGCATATGCTTGTTTTAGTCCAACAAAAAAGTCTAGGGATCCATCCTTTTAGCTTCTCACATGGGCAAATTAAGTGATAATGAGAATTTCGCTCTAGACCCTTTGGAAGGGTGAGGAGCGAATTTCTTCCCCTAGCCCAAAATCATCATTTTTGGAGACAAAAATCCATTCAAGGGCAATCTCAAGGACCTCTACCATCTTTGTCTAGGCCTGGCTTGGCATAAATATGAGAGGAATAGATGGGTTTTAGAATTTCGCTCTGGACCCTTTGGAAGGGTCAGGAGCGAAATTCTCGTTTTAGGCTTATTCTTCCATCTTTCAACCTTAACCAACTTCAAAAGGGCAAGAACATCAATTCTCACATTCATGCAAGCTATAAAAACCCAAGTTTGACTTGATTTTGCTAGGAAAATAAGGGATCTTAGAAATTTCGCTCTGGACCCTTTGGAAGGGTCAGGAGTGAATTTCCTATTTTGAGCTTGTTTTGGCTACTCCATTACCTCAATCCAATATTCAAAGGCAAGAACACATCAAAGTCCATCTAACCATGCCATAAAACTCAAGAATTTGACCATCTCCAAGAAGAAAAAATGAGTTTCCAAGAATTTCGCTCTGGACCCTTTGGAAGGGTCAGGAGCGAAAATCTTGTTTTGAGCTTATTCCTCCATTATTTTAACTTGAATCCACCTCACAAGGCAAGAAAACACTTCTCTCCTCTCATCCAACCCAAGTTTATCTTGATTTTGCAAGGCAAAATAGGTGATTGAAGGATTTTCGCCCTGGACCCTTTGGAAGGGTCAGGAGCGAATTTCCTCTTCTGGCCTAAAATCATCACTTCTGGAGACAACCATCGACTTAAGGGCGATCACAAGGGCATCTTTTACCTTGGTCAAGGCATAGCTCAGCATAAATTTGAAAGGAATAGGTAGATTTTAGGATTTTCGCTCTGGACCCTTTGGAAGGGTCAGGAGCGAAAATCTTGTTTTAGGGCTATTTCACCATCCTTTCAACTTCAAATCACCTCCAAGACTTAGAACACCTTGCCTCACTCCTCTCTAGGTCATAAAAACCAAAATCTTGACTTGATTTGCAAGGAAAAAGGGTGATCTTAAGAATTTCGCTCTGGACCCTTTGGAAGGGTCAGGAGCGAAATTCTCATTTGGCTTCAAAATTTGCATTCTTGGCGACCAAAATTCACTCTAAGGCAATCCAAATGACTTCTCTCACCCTTGTCCAGGTTTGACTTTGCTCAAATTTTGGAAGAAAAGATGGTTTTTAGGATTTTCGCTCTGGACACTTTGGAAGGGTCAAGAGCGAAAATCATTTTTAGGCTCAATTCCTTCATCTTTCATGGTTTCTAGCAACTTAAAGTCACTCTCAGGGGCAACTTCTCCTTGAATTTACCTTAGCCCACACTTGATCTAGCAAAAAATTGATAGCAAAGAGAGGTTTTGAGAAAATTCGCTCTGGGCCCTTTGGAAGGGTTAGGAGCGAAAATCTCATTCTTGTCCCAAAATCATCATTCTTTCAACTTGAAACTTCTTTGCAAGGTAGAATCTCATCTCTCTTTGCCCTAGGAACAAGGTTTCAAGCCTAATAAAGGTCAAAAAAGTAGGCTTGTAAAGAATTTCGCCCTGGACCCTTTGGAAGGGTTAGGAGCGAAATTTCCTTTCTTGGCTAAAATCTTCATTCCTCAATGCTATCAAACACTCTCAAAGGCAAGATCATGTCCATTTCCCCTTTCAACATGCTTTGGACATCACAATTTGGTCAAATAGGGAAGGAAATGAGGTCTAGGAGGATTTTCGCTTTGGACCCTTTGGAAGGGTCAGGAGCGAAAATCATGATTTGGGCTTGATTCTTCCTTTTTCCAACTCAAAATCACTTGAAGAGGTAACTAAACGTCATCCTTCACCCAAGGGATAAGGTCTTAAGCCAAAACAAGGTCAAAAGAATAGGCTTGCAAGGAATTTTGCTCTGGACCCTTTGGAAGGGTCAGGAGCAAAATTCACCTTCTTGGCTAGAATCCTTCATTTTTTCAAGGCTTTCAAACATTTCCAAAGTCCAAACATGTCCACACTTCCCTTCAAGATGCCTTGCAACTCAAAATTTGGTCAAACTACGGAGGAAATGAGCCTTAGGAGGATTTTCGCTCTGGACCCTTTGGAAGGGTCAGGAGCGAAAATCTCATTCTAGGCTAGATTACTCACTTTTCAAACTTCAAACCACTTCAAGAAGCAAACTTAGATCATTTTCCACCTGAGGAAGAAGGTTTCAAGGTCAAACAAGGGAACAAATGAAGTGTATAGGGAATTTCGCTCTGGACCCTTTGGAAGGGTTAGGAGCGAAATTATCCTTTAGGCCAAAATCTTGTTCTTCAAAATCAATCAAACTCCCTCTCAAGGCAAAAACATACCCATTCATCTCCCATCAAGCCAACGCCTAGCCAAAATAAGGAAGAAAACAAGAGTTATAAGGATTTTCGCTTTGGACAGTTTGGAAGGGTCAGGAGCGAAAATCATGTTTTGACCTTGATTCTTGATTTTTCAAACTCTAATCTTCCTTGGGGGGCAAACATAGATCTTTCTTCATGCATCTCCACCTTGGTCCTGACTCTTGCTAAATGAAAAAATGAGTGTTTCAAGAATTTCGCTCTGGACCCTTTGGAAGGGTCAGGAGCGAAATTCACATTCTTGGCTAAAATCTTCACCTCATCCACCTTTACTCACCTCCTAAAGTTAGAACATGTCAAGACACCCCCAAACATGCCTAAGGGACTATGAAATTGGTCTTGACAAGTGATAAATTGAGGTGCACAAAGATTTTCGCTCTGGATCCTTTGGAAGGGTTAGGAGCGAAATTCCTAATCTTGGCCAAGATCCTGACTTCATTTTCACATTTCTTCATTCAAACAAGCGTTTTTACCTTCATTCAAGCCTGGGAATGCGTTAGTTCTAGGTTTTGGTCAAAGTAGAATGTCTTATGGAGAATTTCGCTCTAGACCCTTTGGAAGGGTCAGGAGCGAAATTTGACATTTTGGACTCTCCGTTAGGATCATTTTATGGAATATAACATTTAAGTATAAGAAATTTCTTATACTTTAAGTTATATTCCATATATACTTTGTAATGTCCCTTTCTAGGTTTAGGCCGGTTTGAACCATAATTAATCTATTTCAAAGTACTGATGACTTAAACTATCTTAATTAAGAGTCAAGGCTATCTTAACATGAAGCAGATCTGTGATATTCTTTCTTTAGTCTATCAAGTACTAGATAATTTAATCTTATTCCAGTTCGTCTATAAATCATTTACATATTTTTTTAATTACTAGTTTAATGGATTATTATATGTTACTGCAGAGTAGTTTCTAAAAGATATTACATTAATTATATTTGTTGTATTAATATCTGTTATTGTATAAATATCCTTATTAATTATATTATTTCTTAGTGATATATATATATATATATATATATATATATGTTGACAATGATTTTAATATTTCCTAATAACCTATTACTACTGCTGCCTAAAATATTACTAGTGATGGATATATTCAGTGGCTGGTAGTGGGAGACAGATCTGACGCATGTCAGATCTGGTCTGCCACTTTCATGAAATTATGTATTCCTATAATCCATATTTCAGACTGTTAATATTATTCTGCATAAAGAAATTATTGGGATTCATATACTAAGCATAAATATTAATCACACCACCATGCATGCCATCGGAAATAAGCATGTCCTGCCTGTGACATTAATAATAGTTCTGATCTGAATTATTATCAATGGAACCTGATATAATGATTATCTTTAATAGGAATGGAAGTAATTGTTGTTTTTATATGATCATGCAATGAAGATATGAGGACTAGCCCTTATCTGTATAGCTATGCTCGATTGACCTTTGTACTCAGTTATAGGGCGTACTTCATGTTGTTGCGGGTGGATGATATACCTCCCTCTTACTCGGCTGACCACAGGATTCCCCTGAGTGCTGTGAATATCCCATTTTTTAATCCTCCCCCAAAATGAATTCGAATCATCTTAATATATATGGAGGAATAGTGTCTAAAGAGACACGTCTCTTGTGTCTTTTTAATCGTCTCCTTAATCGCACCATTTCTTTTTGTTATGATTAACAGATAGGTGCTATTTATTAATTAACAACTCTTCGTAATGATGGTGATTATTAGCGTTCTTCATTATCTTGTGTTTGTACTTAGTTTGGTTTAGTGATTCAATCATCGGGGTGGTATATACCTTACATGATAATAATCATCTTTCCTTATGAGCTTTATCAATCACAACAGCATCATTTACTCAATTTCAATAATCATGCACATGAGAAGAACACAATTGTTAATTTTGATCAGATTATAGTAGGTAGGTACTTTACATTTTATTTGAACTTAGATCTTAGTTTTGATATTCATTCAACTTATGAAAGGTATGAATTCAAACTGCAATATGTCTGTTGAATTCACTGTGAATGAATAGAATGAACTTCTATGTGAACATAGACTTCTGTATGTATAATTCAATATGCCATGATATATATGAATAATCTGATCTGCATATTATTTATATATATATAATCTTTTGATGATGACAAACTGTTATATGTTATTGGACTGCTGTGCTTTTACTTCCACGCGATTTATGTGCGTACAGTAATTAATCGATCTGTTTATTCCCTCCTCCTTCCTCCGTTCCAAAGGAAACACATCTTCTAAAATATGAAGACCGAAGTCTTCCTAAGGGGTCGTGACTCTTTACTAAGAGTCCGATAGGTTATAAAGTCAAACCGATTCACTAATAGGCATAATCGGTTATGCAAGGGATATTACTAATCAACCCGATCACAACCGATGCAAGGAATAATAATAATAATAGACAAATCGATACTCAGCTATCTATCTTGTTTGTCGTATCGCTATGTT
The DNA here is from genome assembly GCF_030272615.1 of Cryptomeria japonica. Taxonomy (NCBI): domain Eukaryota; kingdom Viridiplantae; phylum Streptophyta; class Pinopsida; order Cupressales; family Cupressaceae; genus Cryptomeria; species Cryptomeria japonica. The sequence continues at coordinate 723,191,129 of NC_081409.1, forward strand.
TCTTTTAATGTTCATAACCGGAGAATATTGTTAACTTAAATTCTTTTCTCATCTGTTATCGTTCAAAGGGGTTATGACAGTTACATCACATTAATAATATTATTACATACTATCAGGTTTGAGTTGTGTTTAACAATATTAAATTGTATTAATATTAACTGTATTAGTAGTATTAATATTGAATTGTATTAGCAATATTAGATTGTATTAGTAATGTTAATTGTATTAACAATACTGAATTGTATTAATAATATTAAACAGCATCATACGAAATCATTAGCAACCCACATATTCATACCGTAGAGTTTTCTCAGTCACTGTGACTGCCGACGTCTTCTTTCTTTCCATATTCTGCTCTTCTTACTTTCCTGTGTATCTCTTGCTGGAGGAAGGTGGTCAGGTTATTTAATTTTCTTGACAAGCCATCACCCTTCCTAAAGGATGTGACTCCCCCTTGAGTCGTGCCCTCTCTAATTTAACTTTGTCATTATTAAACACAACCCGATGCATTAATAATATGATCGGTGATTTTGTAATAAACAAGTTTTGATAGAGGTAATGCTCAATATTAATAAATTGTGAATAATTCTATTAATAATAAAATGTGATTCACATATTACTAAATAATTTGTGTATAATAATTTTCAATATTAATTTGTGAATAATAATAATAATATTTAATAATTAAATATTAATACATATTAATAATAATATTTAATAACTAAATATTAATAATTTCAAATAATCATTTGTTGATTATATTAATTTATAATAATAATTGTTTCATTTAGATTATAAATAACGATCAAGAAGGGGGCATGACATACTTCTAGGATGTTTGAGAGTGGTTTCGGACCTCCAGGAGTTATATTGCAAAATCTAGTTTTTGGAGGATTCTTCAGTTTTCCAGACTTAGTCAAATTTCAGGATCAGGACATTCTAGACTTAGCCAAATTTCAAGATCAGGACATTCCAGACTTCATCACTCACCAACTTGACCTAGCTCGGACCTTCAAGAATGATACCCACTCACAAAGCAAGACACAATTAGCAACAAGAGCAAAACCAAGCCCTAAGGAAGACTCTCAAAGAAACCCTAACCTGGAGCACCTGCTGACTCCCCTGGCTAAAGCAAAGCCTACCATCCTATTGATCCCCTGGCGACACTCAAAATGCAAAGGCTAACAGACAAACCCTAAACACTTAGAAAGCAAACCCCAGAAAACAAAAAGAAAGTAGGGGTCCCCATTTGCAATGGGGCGATGTGTGAATACGTCACAACAAACCCCCAGGTTCCCAAGTTCCTTATTCCTCAACCCCGAAACTCCGGAACCCCTATGTTCCCAAGTTCCTAGTTCTTCTACCCCAGAACTCTGGAACCCCCAAGTTCCCAAGTTCCTTATTCTTCAACCCTAGAACTTTGGAACGCCTAGTTTCCCAAGTTCCTAAGTCTTCAACCCCGAAACTTCGGAAACCCTAGTTTCCCAAGTTCCTAAGTCTTCAACCCCGGAATTTCGGAACCCCCAGGTTCCCAAGTTCCTTATTCCTCAACCCCGGAAGTCTGGAACCCCCAGGTTCCCAAGTTCCTAGTTCTTCTACCCCGGAACTCCGGAACCCCCAGCTTCCCAAATTCCCAAGTCTTCAACCTCGGAACTTCGGAACCCCCAGGTTCCCAAGTTCCTAAGTCTTCAACTCCGGAACTCCGAAACCCCTAGGTTCCCAAGTTCCTTATTCTTCAAATCCGGAACTCCAGAACCCCCAAGTTCCCAAGTTTCAAGTCTTCAACCTCGGAACTCCGGAACCCCCAGGTTCCCAAGTTCCTAGTTCTTCTACCCCGGAATTCCGGAACCCCCAAGTTCCCAAGTTCCTTATTCCTCAAACCTGGAACTCCGGAACCCCCAGGTTCCCAAGTTCCTAAGTCTTCAACCCCGGAACTCCGGAACCCCTAGATTCCCAAGTTCCTAAGTCTTCCCAACTTCGGTGACCCAAGTTTCCGAAGTTTCCCCAACTTCGGTGACCCGGGTCTTCGAAGTTCCCCCAACTTCTGTGAACCAGGTCCCTGAAGTTTTCCAAACTTCTTTCTGACTGGCAACACTTCCGGATGGCGTGATCGACACTCAAGGCTTTAAATGCTCCGATAGCTTTTGTGACTTATGCACCTTTTTTTGTGGAGCCACAGGGGTGCATTTAATGTTTTTGGCAGGATTTCCGTTAGAAGAGTGTTGATGTGTCTGAAATCGCATTGCTGCAAACTCCATACGGTCAACACAAAATAGAATAACCAGCTGAGTATCCTATCCTCTCTTGAGATAAGGAAGTCCCTAATGCTATTTTTTTGTATTTGATCAAAAGGGACAACCTCAAGGTTTCTTTTGTCAGGTCTTGACTGCGGGATTTCTCAGTGGTTTGATGTGTTTATGCTGGAAACAAAAGGGGGACTTACGTTGAGATAGGCAATTTATAGATAAGTTCCCTGGAACTTTTATGATCTTTCTATCAAATGATTTCGGTTAAGTTGATACTTTTTTTTAATGGGACTGCGGATTTTCTGGATAAAAAAAGGGGAAAAAGGAGGGAAGGATAGGGAGATAGAGATAGATGAAATGTAAATTTTAACTAATATAGTAGTTTCATCAAACAGACAGAAGCCTCCAAATAACAAGACTAAGCATTACCAGCTACTCAAGCACAGTGTTTGCATAAATCTAGTGCAATCTTCAAAGGAAAATAAGATTTTTCATTTTATCACGTACAACATCAGAACTTTTACATTCATAGTGAGTATTCAATAACCGAACTAAGCATGAAAGGTCCAGATTAACCATGCAGAGAGAAAGGCAATCAGCCGTTCCCTAATGGTGTGGACTGCGAGGATTCTATCAGATGTTTGCTTGAAAATGCTATGTAAAGGAAATAAACATAACTGAAAGATTTCTAAATTAAGTGAAGAAGGAGACAATGCACTCACAAGGAAACTTGAAAACAGTCTTAATCTTTGCATTAATTCCTGTAAATTTCGTCAGAGCTTTTGCAACAATCCAAGAACTTCTTACAAAATAAGGGAAACCAGTCCCCTTTAAATAGGCTTCAAAAAAAAGGATGAATGGCCCAGATCTAATCTAAATAAATGGCCCAGATTCATCCATAAGGCATGGCTGCCCATACCCATAAATGGGAGGCAAATATCAACAACCACCCCAAAAGGAGCAATAACTACCCAAAAAGGTAATTATAGCAATTTCAGAAATAATCCAAAAAGGTGCCCACATAAAGTTTTACATTTTGTTGACTAAAAGTCAAATGTCACCTTTTGATGCAAAAGTGCACTTTTAAGACTTAGAGAGAAAAAAACACTTTTAAGAAATCACTTTTTCTTTTCCAGCTCTAGATTCCTTTTCTAGAAATTCATCTTCATCATGCAAATATTCCCACCATAGATCACGACCTGCTGCACGTTCCTCACGAACATATTCTTGGAACCTGATGCATAATTCAAAAAGCGGACTGAATGGCGGCATAGGAGGATTACGAATTTTATATTGCATGCCTTCAAGGTACTGGTCCACGTCCTTCAAACCATCCTTCCAGCTGGAACAGTTACGCTCGAAACACAACATGTCCGAGTGGAATTGACCAACAAAACTCAAGTCTTTAGCGGAATAGGTAATCCTATCCGTTCCCAATACCTCTTCCCAGTCTGGCTGGATTGCATCATCGGACAAGTCGTTCTTCCATCCTGAAACCATGGATCGGAGGACTGTCTTACCTAGTTCTTGCATGTCTCCCAGAATCACCTCGCATGCATCATTCTCTTTGTCAATAATTTCTCTGGTGTCGTTTTTCATGGTGATAGTCCAATACCATTCCTTAAGAGTACTGATGCTATGAGGATCTAAGATGGCAGACAATGTAGGAATCTGCGCATGGGTCTAGAAGAGAGCCCTCATAAGGGGGAGAGTTGTGGCAGCCACTTCATGCATTCTAAGAGATTCCCTCTTTACCTCTAATAACTTGACTAGAGTGAGTTCTCGATGGTGGGCCATCTCTTTTACCTCCTCAAGGATTCGCTCCCCCCTTTTCTTGATGTCTTGTATCCATTCCCTGACGGCCCTTGCGGTGTCCCGTACTCCCTCAAATTCTGTTGTGGTCCTTTGCGCCAATGCCGTTGGGGGAATATGGGATTCGGAGGCATTGTGTAATGGCCTCAGGAGCTGATTGATGTATCCCTTGGCTTGCTCAGCACGAGCCCGATACATGTCCTTTTAAGCTGTTATCTTTTCAAGCTGCTTGAGTATATTCTGCATTGAATCTTTGAATTCTTCTTTTTTTGGCTCCTTAGTGGCTCATCCAATGGGGACAATTGTGATGCTATAATCTGCCAGTGTAATCTGATTTGCTGGCTTGTCCACAGGCAGGGCGGCAATGTGAATAGTGCGGTTCCTTTGCTCGTCTTTGGTCACTCTAGAATATGCCTTGGGCTTTTTCTTCCCCTTAGCTTTCGCTTAGTCTATGCGTGAGAAAATGTCCTTTAGATCAATAGGCGGTTTGGTGGCGGCCTTGCGTTGGGCTTTGGCAATCAACCACTCTTGAGGAACTGTCTGGGCTGACAATAAGGTTAAGTCTGCATTCTGTTCTTTGAGGTTTTCAGCCGACTCGTCACCGATTTGCAGCTGTTTTGTTACCGGAGGGGTGGGGAAGGTGCCAAGTTCCTTACTTGCAGTTGAACTTTCTCCCATTTCATTGAACAGTTGTCTGGTATCTTCACGTGATGGTTGTTCCTCGGTCCTTCCGAGCTCGCGAGTCTCCTCTATCCTTTGCTCTCCTTCGACAGTAGAGTCATCTTTGGCCGTATTGTGGAGCAGCAACTCATGGCGGCTCTGTTGGGTGGGTTCATGCACTTTGACCCCCTGGATGGATGGAATCTCTCCTTCCTCTATTTGGTTGCCCAGTTCGGTTGATTCAAGGGCTCTTAGCTCAACTTCTAGCATGTCGGGCGTGGGAGGATCATTAGCTTCAAACGCATCGACGTCACTCTGGGAAGGCGGAGCAGGTATATAATCCAATTCTACTACATCGTCGGACGAACTTGGGTCCTTTAACGATGACGTGACCTCTGGTCTCCTTATAGGAATCTTCTCCCTTCTTGTTCTTTTGGACGTCCGAGTCCCTCTGCAAGCCTTAGCCTTCTTTCTTTTCTCTGGTTTCTCAATTTCTTCCCAGGGTGCACTAGACGTTCCCTCATCTTCGGAGGACTGAGAATCGAGGTTGCCCATTAGGTGGTAGGTGAATTGGACTCCTTCGTGAATTAGCCTCTCAATCTGTTGATGTAACCATTGATTTGTATATCTGGCTGGGGCTGCCATGACTGCCTCGAAATCGATGATCGGGTCCTGGGACCAATCCACGCCTGGGAAGAGATGCCTTACAGCCTCAAATTCTCGGACCTGGAGGCAGTTCCCTGAATCTGTGAGTTGATCTGGGACCTGATGGTATTCAAAGAGCCGCATTTGCTGCACACTCAGCCTGGAATATTCACGTTTCCAGACCTCATAGTCATCAGAGCAATTCTTCCAATAGTCTTCAACTGATTCCTTTGCTCTGTACCGCCTGCCATAGGCTCTCTTTGCCAGTTTATCATATTCGAAATATTTTCTCGGAAAATGGTCTTGTAGGCCATAAGAGGACAGCTCTGCGAGGGATTCCTTTGCTAGGGTAGAGGTCTTCAAGTGGACATCATGGTTGCCTATGATCATGGGGAATGTGAATCCAGCCTGCTTGCTTTCTCTGAGTAAGATGCCGGCCGGACGTGACTGCCTTGTGACCTCCATAAGAACCACTTTGTCGGTTGGGTACCGTGGAAGTCGGAGAGGGGCACCATCAAAGCCCGCTATTCGGATATAGGAGAACCTTGGGAACTGAATGAACCAGGCTCCATACCTTTGTACTAGAATAGTAGCTTGCTCTGAGAGCCTTATGTGTAATCTTCCCTGCATTAGCCTGACCAGGTGCATTGTGAAGGCGTCATTGACACGGTCATATTGGCCAACTGCATAAGCTGGGCTGCTCTTTTCTCTCTGAGCTATATCTTGGTAATGCAGTTGCGGGTAACAATCATAGACCTTTACCTGACCAGGCCCATTCCCGATTTCACCTTTCATTATCAAACCTGGCAACGGCTGGTTCTTGGCGAACACGTAGACCAGATAAGAGGTCATAGTGAAGTATTTCTTCGTTTCAAGCTCAATCAGCTGAGTGTGGATGTTGTCGCTTATGATCTAGGCCCAGTCAAATTTAGACTTCCCAGCGAAGACTTGCTTTGTGAAATAGAGCATCCACTCTTCAAAGTAGTTGGATTTAGGAAGTCCCATAACTCGGCTGAGTAATGTGACCATATCCCCATGTTCATTATGAAAATCACTTCTTGGGGTCCTTTTCACAATTCTGGTGCTTGGAAGCCTTCTCTCCTTGTACCACTCTTCGTTGATCAGTGCTTTGCATCGGGCTGGATTCATATCATATGCCCCTTGTGCTTCATCTATGGTTGTGGTTGTGGGATTGTTTGGAAAGGGAATGTCGAATGCGTCGCCGATGGCCTTAGGAGTGAAGTTGGCGATGGGCATGTTTTCAAGGAGCACCAATCTGGAATTTGGCTGATAGTGCTGGGCAGCCTCTACCACTAACTCATAGTTCTGTATTGTTGGAGGAAATCCCGCCGCCTGGGCGATGCCACTTTCCACCATCTGTCTAGGCTTGCCATATGCGTTAGGGGAGAAGACCCGATTCCTGAAATCCTGGATGTCAATATGGCCAAGGTCGGTATAACCGATATTGTCCCAGACGCTCTGCACTTTTGACTCCCTCAATCCTCCTCTTTGATATTGGTACTTCATCCTTTCAACTTTTCATGGGATATCTGATTTGGATGCTCGCTATGTCGCGGCTGCAGCGGGCGTCTTTGATGATTCTACCGCCGATTTAGGCATTTATCCTGCACAGTCGGATGCGGATTACGAGGCGATACAAAAGAAGTAAGGCGGGTTAGATAGAGAATAGTCCAGCATTCAAGGATTGATTCAAAATTTAGATTGGACATGGAGCGACATTTCTAGATGAGAGCTTGATTGATTTGCACCAAAGTATTTATGAATCTTTTGATTGCGAATTTAACACTTTCTGGATTTTGGATTAATCTTTAACAGGGGCAAAGCTCGAAAAATTCTCCGAAGTTTGAAAATGCAATTTCTGGTTAAACCTTAGGAGCAAATTTTAAATTTTGACTGCTTTGCACAATATTTTACAAGTGAAAAAGATGCAGATTTTGAAAATTTAAGCAGTTTAATCAGATTTCGCACATACATCTATTTGATTTATAAGCATTTCAGATGATCAAGAAAGACAGAGCGTACTTACTTGACGAAAACGGATGGCGAGGAATTGCTCGACCTTGCTGCGTAAAGATGAATGGACAACTTTGCAAATTTTTTGAATTCCAATGGTTATCTTCTTAATTCAAATTTTCGCGGTTGCTGTTTGAAAGGAATTTATCATTTTAAACGGTTTTTTACCTCGGGCAATTGGCAATCTGAACTTGAATGATTTGGAATAGTTTATGCAACGTTTTACCTTGAATGTGAATTGCGCGAAATTGGCTCTCTTCCCCTTTCAAAATCGGACGTGATCTTTCTTCACATGAAATGCGGCAGCATGGAGGGGGTTTTACAAATTTGAATGGCGCTGCAATCTTCGGAGGAATGGAATTCCTTGTATTGCTTCTTCGCGTTCTTCCCTCAGCTTGCGGTTTTGGCCTTATGGCGAATTTCGGAGCATTGAGAAATTCTACAAACTTTAAACTGCGTTTTCTAACCCTAAGGGCGGACTTCGGACCATATAGACGCCTCTTTTTGCGATTTTTAAATAACTTCGGACCATTTACTCCCTTTGGAATTCCACGATTTTTAACACTTCTTTGCGATTTTCGGAAGTATTTTTGGATCACTCATCGCTTCTTGCAAATTTATAACAAACTTCGGACCACTTGGCATGCTTGGAACTTCGCGGTTTCTAACCTTCTGGCGAATTTCCGAGCGCTTAGATGTTTTTACAACTTTCAGAGCTTTCGCGATTTTTAACCTTTTATCCAAAATTTCAAACCTTTAAACACTTCGTGCAAATTCCAAGAATTTCGGACCTTTTGCTCGATTTTGCGAACTTCGGAGTTTTTAGATTTTTTTTTTTTTTGCAACTTTATCATTTGAATTTTGGCTCTAGGGTCTGAAATTGGGGACTTAAGTGAATTTTCGGGCCATTGAACACTTTTTGCAAATTTCACAAATTTCGGACCATTGGGCATGTTTTGCAAATTTCGGAGTTTCTAGGCGTTTTTTCAACTTGTCTAGAATTTCGGACCTAAACACCTTTTTGCAAATTTGCACAAAACTTGAAATTTCGACCCCAGGGTCCGAAATTGGGTGTTTTTAAGTGAAATTCGGACCATTAGGGGGTTTTTGCAACTTTTCCAAATTTTAAATTTCGGCTCCAGGGTCCGAAATTGGGGGACTTAAGCGAAATTTGGACCATTTACGGTCCCTTGCAAACTTTCCAAGCATTTTCGGACCTAAAGCTAGTTTTGGGAAATTTTGAATTTTTTGAAATTTAGCCCCAGGGTCCGAAATTTGGTGACTTAGGCAATTTTGGCAACTATTGAAATTTCGGACTTTAGCCAGTTTTCATAGTTTTTAAGACATTTTCTGACCTTAGGCCCAGTTTTGCAAATTTTGGAGTTTTCTCTCAATTTGGCTTGAAAGTCCAAAATTTTACTCCCAGAGCGATGTTGGCGATTTAGACTTTCTCCTCGAGAAGCGTGAGCTTGGGCACTTGGGCAAGTTCGTCAACCTTGGCACTTTGGCTAGGAAATTCGCTCCTTCACCAGCAGGCGAAAATCATCCTTCATTCAAATCCCACAAACATTGCGGAGACAAACCTCATACAATCTATCTCATCGCTCTCGTGCGAAAAACGACAACTTTGGGTCGTCGTGCAACCTTCAGACGCACTGCTCTTGCTTGGCGGGCTTCACCAACTTCTATCACCTTACGCCTATCCAAGGCGATTTTCAAAATTTTCGAACAAACTCTTAGCGTTCGTGCTCGAGGGCTAGACTAGCTTGATGGATTCATCAGTTCTCTTTTCTTTGACATCATCACTTCCCGGACGAGTCGCGGACTCGCTCGAAAGGACGCGAGACACTCTGCGCGAAACTCAACAAGGAGAGAACGAAAGGCTCAAAAAAAGGAAGGGGGACCCTGTTGGCGAGAGGGAGCGTGTGCAACGCACAACAGAGAGGTATGGAGCCATGCTTGTTGTGGTGACTTATGTCATGTCTGCATGCTCTGACTTTGAAAGGTCAGTCAATCCACCCTTCTAAGGGTTGCCTTTTGAGGATATGGCTAGGTTGCTTGCATGTACAGAAGTCAAGTGCATGCACTTCCCTGCACTTCCAGACTGACATACGGGGGTCATGATCACTCTTGTAACCATTTTTTCTATATAAAGGCTGTTAAACCTCATTGTAAAGGGTTCTCTTCGTGTTGGCTTGAGCTATTCTATGCTCTCTCACTTCTCTTGTATTATTTTGTATTTTGCAACTGTAAGTTGGCCATTGGCCTTATAATTAATTGAAATCACCGTTCTTGCCTTCTTTCAACTTATGTATGTTGTGTATGTTTTCTTACCTTCATCATAGGTGTATGTTTTGTGGCTCTTCTCTCATTTATGCTGTGTTAACTTATTTCTGAGTGTGACTTGTGGGAAACCTTCTCCCCTCTTGGCATTCAACGAATTCTAACCTCCATACATGCATTGGGGTCACTCATACAATTGAAGTTTGTGCATCTCCTGGGTTTTTCAGTTGATTCTTTGTGTCATTTCGGATAGGGAGAGGAACAATTTCTTCTTGGTGCATCGCTTCCTTTTATTTCAAGCAATTCTCTCTTCCCTTTACCTCTGCAAGTTGTTAGAATAGGCTTGGGAGTAAGTTTTGAAGTGTTGAGTTGGTTCAACACCTGCACTTGGATTGAGAAGGAAGCCGGCCCTCTCTGGAGATTCAACCCCCTTGCGCAAGGTCCCACATTTCGGGGTTGTTTCCATGTTTGACAAGGTTGCTGAGTTGATAGCTCAACAAGGGTGCGAGCTTTTGTGATAACAGTTACGATGAATTATGGGCTTTGGTATCCTAAAGGTAGTGATTTCACATTCATAGCTTATACAGATGCAGATTGGGGTGGCTCAGTTGACGATAGGAGAGCACAAGTGGAGGTGCTTTCTTCCTTGGAGGTTGTTTGGTTTCTTGGCTAAGTAAAAAGAAAGTATGTACTTCTCTATTAGTTTGAAACACTTAATGGGCACTCAAGTGAAGAGGTTACTATTGGAGATAACTCCACATATCCTATGAAAGGAATTGGGACTTGTACTATCAAACTAAGAAATGGAGTATCTCTACAATTAAAGGATGTTCTATTTGTACCTGGAATAAAAAGAAATCTAGTCTCAATCTCAGGCCTAGCTGATCAAGGATATTGGGTTACCTTCAATGAAGATAAAGTTCTACTCTGGCCTAAAAATACAAATATCAAAAATGCCATAACAGTAGGTTCAAGAGATGGTAGCCTATACAAACTATGCAGTGATCAAAAGGAAGCACTAAATCTTGAAGTTTCAAATAATAATGAATTATGGCACAAAAGATTAGGACACCTAAGATATAGTGCTCTATCCAACATAAAGAAGATTACTTCAGGACTGCCCCAACTAAAATCTGAACACATAGGCATTTGCAAAGGATGTGCCTTGGGAAACAATGTGAAAGTTTCTTTTCCCTCAAGTGAGCACAAATCTTATTTTAGAACTAATTCACTCAGACCTATGTGGTCCCATGTCAACACCATCCCTAACTGGATCCTTATACTACATAATCTTTGTTGACGACTACTCTCGAAAAACATGGATATATTTTCTAAAGTGCAAAGACTCAAATCAAGTACTATCTAAGTTCAAAGAATCCAAGGCACTAGTAGAAAACCAGTCAGGGAAGAAAATTAAGGTGTTAAGATCCGACAATGGGGGAGAATATACATCTGACAATTTCAAAGACTTTTGTAATTCTGTTGGGATTAAGAGGGAGTATACTGTACCATATAATCCACAACAGAATGAAGTAGCAGAAAGAAAGAACAGAACCATAATTGAAGCAGCAAAAGCCATGATGCATGACCAAAACTTACACACTTCATTCTGGGCAGAAGCTTCAAATACAGCAGTCTACATTCAAAACAGATGTCCGCACTCAGTTCTAGAAAACATAACTCCTGAAGAAGCTTTTACAGGGAACAAACCAGACTTAAATCATTTAAGGATATTTGGCTGTCCCGTATATATACATGTTCCTAAAGAAAAGAGGACAAAACTAGAACCATTCGGAAAAAGAGGTATCTTCATTGGCTATAGTGAAAATACTAAAGGATATCGCATTTACATTCCAGGGAAAAAATGTGTTGAGATAAATAGAGATGTAAAGTTTGAAGAAAACACTACACTCAAAGAACCTGAGGATGATAACATTACTAAAGAAGAAGAAGATCACATAACTGAGATTGAGAGGGAGAATATCATAGAAAATTCCAAACCTTCAGACATTGAGAGGGAGGACATCATAAGAGCTTCTGAACCTCTTGTTGATGAAAATATTGAAACACTCAATAACAAGAAAAAACCTCTATGGGCAAGGAAAATGATTGAAGAGAATAATGTAGAACCAAATGAAATTTCCAAAGAAAATAAGAGAACAAGAACTCTAAAATGTTATGCTGCACTTCTAACCGAACTCACAAATTCTGAACCAACAAATGTCAGAGAAGCCTTATCAAAACAGGCTTGGAAAGATGCTATGGTTGAAGAATATCAATCTATACTAAAGAATGATGTTTGGGATATAGTGCCTAGACCAAAAGACAAATCAGTTGTCTCATCCAAGTGGTTATTCAAGATCAAATATGCATCTGATGGCAGCATTGAAAAACATAAAGCTCGCTTTGTGGCCAGGGGATTCTCTCAAAAAGCAGGAATTGATTATGAAGAGACATTTGCCCCAGTTGCCCGGTATACGTCAGTAAGAACAATCATTGCAATTGCAGCATCCAAAGGATGGAAAATTCACCAAATGGACGTAAAGACTGCCTTCGTAAATGGTTCAATTGAAGAAGAAGTATATATAGAACAACCAGAAGGATTCACCATACGTGATAAAAATTGCTATGTTTGTAAACTAAAGAAAGCTCTTTATGGGTTAAAACAAGCACCTAGGGCCTGGTATGCAAGGATAGACAACTATCTCTCCAAACTAGGGTACTCCAAGAACCTAGCAGATCCCAACATCTACTTCAAGGCTTCAAATGGCAATATGATTATATTGGTCCTTTACGTGGATGATCTTTTGATAATAGGAGAGGATAATCTCATTGAGAAATGTAAGCAAGATCTGGCAGTAGAATTCGATATGAAGGATCTAGGGCTTCTACATTATTTTTTGGGATTAGAAGTATGGCAGAAGAAAAACTACATCTTCCTAAATCAAGGAAAGTACACCACAGATATTCTAACTAGATTTGGGATGATGGAGTGTAAGCCATTAGCTACACCAATGGAAACTAATTTGCACAAGCTGAAAATTGAGGCAGAAGATTCAGAACCTACGGATCCCACACTCTACAGACAAATCGTCGGTTCACTCATGTATTTGGTAAATACTCGTCCTGATATCTGCTATGCTACAAATGTATTAAGCCACTTCATGTGTGAACCTAAGAAGATACATCTAATGGCTGCTAAACACATTCTAAGATATTTACGAGGCACAATCGGACTTGGCTTAAAGTATGAAAATGTTGAGATTCAACTTGAAGGATATTCTGATTCTGATTGGGCCGGAAGTACCACTGACCGGAAAAGTACTACAGGGTGTTGCTTCAGTCTTGGTTCTACTATGATATCTTGGTTCAGCAGAAAACAATCAGCATTTGCACAAAGCTCCACTGAAGCAGAATATATGGCAGCCTCCATGGGAGCTCGTGAAGCGGTATGGCTAAGAAAGTTATTATTTGGATTATTTGGAAAAACTTTGAATTCAACAATAATTCACTGTGATAATCAGAGCTGTATCAAGCTCTCAGTAAATCCAGTTTTTCACAATCGATCCAAACATATTGAGATCCCTTATCACTACATAAGAGATATGGTAGATCGAAACTTCATAAAACTAGTGTACATCAATACTGAAGAACAAAATGCTGATATCTTCACCAAGCCACTTGCAAGATTGAAGATAGAATACTTCAGAAGTAAACTTGGTATGACTAGATTATAATTGAGATTATTAGGATGAAATTCCTACCATGTGTAATTTGTTCATGAATAAATAAATAAAATGTATTTTGCAATATTCTAACTGTGTTCAAGAAGATGACGATCTTCTTATGTTTAAGGTTACTATTTCAAGGTGACGATCTTGACAATAGTTGACCAAGTGTCAAGATTGACTACATTAAGTTATTGTCCCGGACTGTGCCGGATATCTTGATCCTAAAGTATGTGATCATCTCATGATTGACTTCTTAAGTGATTGTCCCGGACTGAGCCGGATATCATGATATTGAGTTTATTGTCATGACAAGACTATATTAAATGTTGTCCCGAATTGTGTCAGAAGTCATGACAGAATATGCTCCCAAAAAAATTACTTAGATCCACTCCTGCTAAGAGGGAGTGTTAAGATATAGCCCTCGTGAATCTAACTGATGGTAAATCGGTTATTATCTGGAGAGTGATATATTAACAGAGCATACAGTTTGGAAATTTAACATAAACAAACTAATTGTTATGAACGGTTGCCTTCGTAGGGACATGTCCATACACGTATGGACATGTCCCTACGTAGGCAACCTTTCCTCATGTATTTGAACCGGATTCAAGGATGGAGACAATCAATAACTCACCGCAACCAGTCTTCCAGAATCGCTGTCATTATTCTTTGATCCATATTTCACAACATCTTGCAATGTCAACAAACAGAAATAGGCCGGGAGTTGAGAGTCATGGTCGAATTTTAGAAGATATGTTTTCCTTAGATTGGTATACGACATCAAATCTGTCAAACATTAAAATAGCTGAAAGTAATGTCCTCTTCTATTTACAGATACAACATGCTATTTTGACTTTGATTTGAACTTGGAGGTAAATTTTTTGAAAAGTTGTGAGTCACCATATAATTGTGATTGTGGATGTTTTTGTTTAAAAAAATAAAATGATAATAAAAAGTTCATATATTTTTTTTTATTTTGGTGGTATGTTCAAGATTGGATTGCTTAGCGTTTTTTATTACTATGAGAATATTGTGAGGTTGGAAGTATAGAAAAAAGAAAAAGATGACAGTTTTCTATATCTTCCTGTGCATGGACTTGACTATTTGTGTGATAGACCTTGTTTTGAAAATGCTCAGTTTGAGTTCATTCTAGAGTTTGTAAGTATATGTAAGGTTGTTAAATACCTGTGAAATATATATGGTGATCGATTTTATTGCAGATTATATATTGTGTGAAGTTGTGAAAATGAGGAGGGTGCGTAGGATATGATGGTGTTGAGTGCAATACAAAGCAGATTCAAGAGTTACATATGGTTAGCAAGCTGAGAGGAGGTTGTAGCAGATTTTAATAGGATTGTGAATTTTTGAGTGTATGATGTAAAGTTCCTTTCTATAATTCTTTGTATTTGAGTTAGTGAAATTTGAGGTTGATGCCTCAGTTGGCTGGAGTTGGTGCTTTAGTTGCTCGGAGTTAGTGCTCAGAAGAGAGTCGGTGCTCTCAGTGAGTTGGTGCTCACTTTTTGTAATCTGGTTGGTGGTCATTTTTCTTAATGAAAGTTATTTGATGTCATGGTTTTTTACCCGAAAGGGTTTTCCACAACAAATCTGGTGTTTGTCTTTATGGTTGCTCTTTTTATGGTTTATGGTTTATGTGGTATTATTCTTTTAAAAGATTGAAATATTGATTCACCCCCCGCCCTCCCTCCTCCCCCCCTCTCAGTATTTCCTGTGCCTTTCACAAACCACTTCTCATTAATCTTATCCAAATGTTCAGGAAATGAACAATTTACATAGTAAATTTGCAATTACATTGCATGATAGCCTTAAAGGCATTACAAACACTCCAAAAATCTACAATTGCATTACATGGAAGCCTTATAGGCATTACAAGCACTCTAAAATCTGATATAAACTGATAATAATCAGTCACAATAATGAATAGAGATTACAAGACAAAACACTTCATCTCATGCATCCTAAAACCTGTAATTTCTTCTTCTTCTTCTTCTTTATCATCATCTTCAAACCTACAATTTCTTCAAAGAGTAATTTTTTCTTCTCAAACTTCCCAAAAATCTGAAAATGGGAATCCTAAAATGAATGTTGAAACTTGCTTTTTAACCACTATAATTACCAAAACCTATTTTTTGTAAGCTCCAAAAAGTCACACCCAAACAATGGAAAAGCATCTTCCCAACTTAGAAATTGCCTTCAAAGCTTCTAGATGCTTTGTCAACTCCACCTCCAAACGTGCCAAGAATATCAGTCCACTATGCCATCAACTCCACTCAACGAACCCCAAAATAGAAATTGCTCAACCACTCATCCTTGAGCACCCATTTTTGAATATTTAGCATTAATGAAAGTATCTTAGAGTCAAGGGAAGTTTTTAACTCCCATTTTCCATGCCCAAAAAGGAATGTTCCAAATTTGAGGAAGAATATGCCAAATTCAAAATTGAATCCCCTGCCCACCATGGATGTTCCGGCATCATAGACTATCTTCATGACTTGTCTGTGTGGAAAATTGTGTCTCCTTACGTACAAGTTATTTCATTTGGTGTTCTCTTGAACCAAGGTAAGCATCCAAGGGGTTTATAAATGTGTTTGGGGATATTTTTGGCTTTTCTAGTCACATTTCTCACCCTTCTATTTTTTTCCAATGTTCTTAAGTAGGAGATCAATTCAATGGCTAGCACAAGGGCTCTAAAAAATGGCAGCATGCCCATCCTCAAGAATTTTTCGATTGCTATATATTTTGTTGCATTATCAGTGACAACTTGGACAACAATCTCAAAAGGCATTTTGTAATGTCCCCAACTCAAGCCATGAGGCTTGACTATGCATTGGTTGTCCTTTGCTTGTATTACCCAAGAAGAAGAGGACTTAAGGAATCATCGGGTAAATGTTAGAATCTTTGGCTTGTTCTCTATTCTATTCTTAAGTTGCAGGTGCATCTTCTTATGTAACCCAAGAGATTTTAAGTTATGGGCACATCTTTTTATGCAACTTATGTGACTCAGCCTGAAAACTTAATATTTCCCCCTTTTGAGTTTAATGACTTAAGAGACATCTACTTCAAGTGTTTTTTATTAAACATGTGCCAAAAAGGTCAAGGGGCATTGGAAAATAAGGAGCCAGACAACTCATTGTTGAGGGTTTTATTTGGAGCATTGGATTGGGCTCACAGTGAATTTATGGTTGAGATAAAATCATTATATAACATATTAGGGTTCTCTTGGAGGTCGTTATGTTATTAGTCTTTTTGCTATTGTTGCTGCAATATTTGGCTTAAGGATTGAAACTCTTGAGTACCCCTAGTTTTGGAGAGACATATGGGCTCCCCCTTGTTAGAATGGTGTGTTTTAGTGGAAGGGCTTTAGTTTGTGATGTCCTACCACATCATTTTTAGAGTTACATTTTCTTATCAGGTTTGGAGGCCATTAAGGATTTGTGATTCAAAATTATTAGGTTCAGATTTGGTGCAGGAGGATGGAGAGTGCATTAATGGTGATCATGTTGCAGGTTGCTTGGCTGACTTGTGGAAGGATACCAGATTTTTCGGGTAGTTGGAGATTGTTAAAATCAGAATTTGGTATGCAAAGAAAAATTAGGTGACAGAGACAAAAATCCAGTGCACACTAATAACGCTGAGATTTGCCGAGAAAAGATGGAAAGAGCTATTCAGTGGGGAGTGCTGCAGACAAGATTTGAAATTGTTGGAACTAACTATTTTTTGAATTTTCTCTTTTGGAAGGAAAATTATATTGGTCATATGTGTAGAGGTTGTAAAAAAAAACGATTGGTGTTGTTGTTTTTTGAGGTGTTAGTTGCTGAGAAAGATAAAAAGTACAAAAAATGATCATTAAGCAGAGATAGGGTTTTCAGCAGAGGCAAAAAGACAGAAAGAATTTGTAAGTGTTACAAAACACATTTGTAACAAGGTTGTTCATTGTATTGTTGTTGGATATCATTGTAATCTTTTGAGTGGGTGCTCAGAGCAAGGGTAGGTGCTCCTTTGGGTTGGTGCCCATAAAGCTAGGGGATGGTGGTCCTTGGGTTGGTGCCCTAAACATTTTGTAAACAACTATTCTCATCGAGGTTTTTCGCACATTGGGCTTTCCTTGTATACCTTGTGTCTTGTGGTTTGACTTGTGTGTGTGTTTCTATCTTATCAGTATCTTTAGAAATTGCACACCTTTGGTTTAATTTTTTTTTTTGAATATCACTGATTCACCCCTCCTCTCAGTGATCACTTGTGTTCTTCAATTGGTATAAGAGCCCTAGCTTCCCTGTTAGATAAGCTTTCTCCAGCTTGGGTAGATTCTGTCTTGTGATCACAATGGATAGAAATGAATCCACCTCTAAAGTACCTATGTTTGATGGCACTACCTATGCCTTCTGGAGCAAAAGAATGGAAACTTAATTGTCCTCTTTAGGCTTCGATGTTTGGATGTTTGTGAAAAATGGTTATACTGTTCCTCAAGCTCCTCCTACTGACTTTGATACTGAAAGGGTGTATGAAAACAATGCCAAAGCAAAGAATGCAATCTTAAGTGGCCTCTCTGATACAGAGTTTGTCAAAGTCATGCACTGCACTTCAGCAAAAGCAACTTGGGATAAGCTACAAAGTATATATGAAGGAGACACCAAAGGGAAAGAAGCCAAACTGCAAAATCTAAGAGCTCAATTTGAAGGTCTAAAAATGAAAGAAGAGAAGATAGCAGATTATCTGCAAAGAGTGGACGAGACTGTAAGTGCCAAAATAGGACTTGGAGAGGATGTCTCAGATGAAGTTATAGTCAAGAAGGTCGTGAGATCATTAACCAGAAGGTACGACACAAAGGTCTCGGCTATTGAAGAAGCTAAAGATTTAAGAACATTCTCTATAGATGAACTGTTTGGCTCTCTATCAGCTTATGAGATGAGAACAATAAGTGGAGTAACGTCAAAGAGAGAGGCTACATTCAATGTAATCAAGAAAGGAAAAGAAGAAGCAGCTCATGAAGAAGAAGATGACTTTGATGCTGTTGTAGCAAATTTTCTAAGGAAGCTCAATAAAGGATTAGGCGAATATAAAGGTAAGCTCCCTTTCAAATGTTTCAATTGTGGCAAGATTGGACACTTTGCATCTAAATGTCTTTATGGAGAGAAGGATGAAGATGAGAAGCAAAATTTGAAATCTTTTGGTTAAGAGAAGATGAAGAAATCCCACAAGCCAAAGAGAAGAAACTTTAGAAGGATGAACAGTCTTTACACATTTGAGGATGATGCCACAGATGAAGATAGTGTCTCTAATGAGTGCTACAGTGAGGATGAAAAGGAAGTCAATTTCTTTATGGCTCAAGAAGAGTTGCATGATGAACATGCTACTGATGATGAAGAAGAGGAAGTTGAAGCTGAGGTAGACCTTGAAGGTGAACTTGTGAGTGCACTTGAAGAGCTCTGGAAATTGAGGAAAGAGTACAAAAAGGTTAAGAATGCTGCTGCTGAAGAACAAGACAGACTGAACAAATGTCTTGAGGAATCTGAGCAAAACATTTCAGATCTGAGATTACAATTGGATGAAGGTAAAAGAATGTGTGAAGCAACTAAATCAGATTTAGAGAATAAAGAGAAGGAGTATCAAAAGATGGAGGAAGAAATTGTGAATCTCAGAAAGGAACTTGAAAAGTGCAAAGATGAACTCAAGGTGAGAATCAAGTAATGAGGGCGACACTGATGCATTGGACAAAATGTTGAACAAACAAAAGCACTCCATAGACATAGAGGGTGTTGGATTTGATGTTGGTCAATGCTCTAAAGCTGAGAACTCATCAAGCAAAGAAATACACTTTACCTTTCTTCAAGTGAAAATGGTAAAAGACAAACCTTTACAGTCAACAAACCCACTGAGAAGAAGACATATGCTGCTGCTACAAAGTACAAACATGCTGATCCAAAAGGAAAGCCACGACAGATGATGTAGGTTTCACAAAGGTCAAGGACACATGGAAAAACTCAAGAAGACTGAATTATGCTGCTTCAAGGAGACCAAAGAGAAACACATTGAATAATAATTGGTATGAACCTCAATTCCATGGCTACTTCTATAAATGTAATACCTATGGTCATAGAATTGCTGATTGCTGATTGTAAGCTCATGCGTAGGTCTCCTCCTAGTTATGAAAGTATGAATCCTTTTGCTGTTCTTAGAAATGCTGATATCATTTGTTATCATTTTAATGGGTATGGTCATAGGAGTTATGAATGTAGGAGAAATGTATCTCAGTCATACAATAGCTTTTCAAATTCATCATTCAATGAATGTTAAATGCTATCATTGTCAAAACTTTGGCCACATTGCAAAACATTGTAAGCTTAGGACAGCTAAGCAAAAGAAGACAATGCCAACAGTTGAACCAAACACAAAACTAGAACAGAATGAGACAATAGAGAAGAAGAAAGAATCAAAACAAGTATGGGTAGAAAAGAAAAAAGGATAAGAATAAGTCAAGTTTGATTGTCCAAACTGCCCTACATGCAGAAAGGAAGAACTTATGGGTAGTAGACAGTGGCTACTCCAATCATATGACTAGAGATAAAAAGAAATTCACTAAACTTGAAGATTGGAATGGTGGTTCAGTGAGGTATGGAGGCAACTTATTAATCAAAATAAAAGGCAAGGGTACTCTTAGCATAGATGGCAAACTAAAAGCTCATGATGTATACTATGTGGAAGGATTGAAACACAATCTGTTGAGCTAAGTCAAATGTGTGATAAAGGATATAAGTTTACATTTAATTCCAAGGGCTGTGAAATCAGAAAAGAGAGCAATGGTCAACTAGTTGCAAAAGGTAAAAGAACAGATGGAAATGTATATAACTTGAAGGAATGTTTTGAATCTCAATGTATGATGGGACAAGTGGATGAGAGTTGGCTTTGGCATAGAAGGCTGGGTCACATAAATTTTGATAATTTAGTTAAGGTCAGCAAGAGAGGGTATGTTAGACACATACCATAGATCATAAAGCCAACAAACACTTTGTGTGATGAATACCAAAGAGGAAAGCAAACAAAGATCAGGTTTAAGACAAAAGAATATTCAACTAGAAGGCCTCTTGAGCTTGTGCATACTGATTTATGTGGGCCAACTAGAATAAGGGCACTAAATGGTGAGAAATACTTTATGCTACTGATTGATGACTTCTCAAGAATGAAATGGGTCACCTTCCTGCAAGACAAGTCTCAAGCTTTTGAAAGGCTCAAAATCTTCAGGAAGATGGTTGAGAAGGAAAGTGGATACAAGCTGAAATGTCTGAGATCAGACTGTGGAGGAGAGTTTACATTTAATGAATTTGAAGACTACTGTGAGAGACATGGAATAAGAAGACAATACTTTGCCCTTAGGACACCACAACAAAATGGTGTTGTGGAAAGGAAAAACATGACAGCCAAGGAGATGGCAAGAACAATGTTAATCTGCCTGATGTATATTGGAAAGAGGCAGTCCATACAATTGTTTACACATTAAACAGAGTGCAACTAATAGTGAACAATAGAATGACACCTTATGAGTTATGGTATGATAGATTAGGTAGCTTTGAATCAAGAGTTGATGAAGGTATCTTCCTGGGCTACTCTACTCACAACAAGGCATACAAATGTTTCAACAAAAGACTAAAGAAGGTGGTTGAAAATATAAATGTTAGAATAGATGAGGATCTGCACAAAGGGAAGCAAAATACAGTAAATCAGATTGAGGAACCATATGTGGAAGAGGAAGCACAATGTGAAAGTGAACAAGAGAAAGAGACACCAAGCAAGGTGCCAAATAAGTATGTTAAAAAAAATCACCTTGAGGATCAGATTATTTGCAACAAGAATGATGGTGTGCAAACAAGAAGGAAAGCAAAAAATAATGAACAAGTAAATTTCTGCCTTATGACAGAAATGGAACCCAAGACATATGATGAGGCCGACAAAAGTGACAAGTGGATGAAGGCTATGGAAGAAGAGCTGCAGCAAATAGAAAAGAATAAGACATGGGAAATGGTTCCTAGACTAGCTGATAATAATGTCATTGGGACAAAATGGGTGTATAGGAACAAAATGAATGAAGAAGGCAAGGTTGTAAGGAACAAGGGCAAGGCTTGTATGCAAGGGGTATGCTCAAGTAGAGGGCATAGATTTTGAAGAGACCTTTGCTCCTGTGGCAAGGTTGGAAGCTATAAGGATTTTCTTGGCATTCTCAGCCTATAAAGGATACAGAGTATATCAAATGGATGTCAAATCTGCATTCTTGAATTACAATCTTGAAGAAGAGGTCTACATTGAGCAACTTGAAGGTTTTCAGCTGCATGAAGATGAGAACTTTGTCTGCAGATTGAAGAAAGCATTATATGGCTTAAAACAGGCACCTAGAGCATGGTATTCAAGATTGGATAAATATCTCCATCAACAAGGTTTCAAAAAGGGGAGTGTTGATAGCAACCTATATATCAAAACATAAGATAATCATACGATCATAGTTGTTGTATATGTGGATGAGATCATTTTTGGAGGCAATAAGGATACCTTATGCAAAGAATTTGCTGATCAAATTTAGTCAGAGTTTGAGATGTCAATGCTTGGAGAGTTGTCATATTTTCTTGGTTTGCAGATTTCACAACAGAACAAAGGTATATTTATCTCTCAAACCAAGTATTCCAAAGACATGTTGAAGAAGTTTCAGATGGAGGACAGCAAACCGGTTAGTAGCCTCATGGTGACTGGATGCAAGCTAAGAAAAGATGATGAGTCACCCAGTGTAGATCAGACCTTTTACAAATCTATGATTGGAAGTCTACTGTATCTCACAGCTTCAAGGTCTGATATAGTTCAAGCAGTGTGCATAGTAGCTAGGTATCAAGTAGCTCCTAAGTAGTCACATGTAAATGTAGTAAGCAGGATATTTAAATATTTGTAGGGAACATTGGAGTATGGTTTATGGTATCCAAAGAAAGGTGGTTTCACTTTACATGCCTATACTGATGTTGATTGGGCAGGATGCATAGATGATAGAAAGAGTACCAGTGGAGGAGCCTTCTTCTTAGGTGATAGATTGGTTTTATGGCACAACAAGAAACAAGAGTCAGTCTCATTATCAACTGCTGAAGCTGAATACATAGCAGCTGCCACATGTTGCTCTCAAGTGTTGTGGATGAAGCAAACACTTAAGGATGTTCAGGTAGAGTTTTCAGATCCCATTCCCATCATGTGTGACAACTCAAGTGCAATCAACATATCAAAGAATCCAGACATGCACTCAAGGACAAAACACATAGCAATCAAATTTCATTTTCTAAGAGAGAAGGTAGCTGATAAGGAAGTCAAGCTGGAATATGTTCCTAAAAGTGAACAAGTGGCAGATATTTTCACCAAACCACTGCCCAAGGACATATTTGAGTATCTCAGACTTAAATTGGGTGTTGTTCCACCTTCATTCAACACTTAAATGAGTTAAGTTGGTCATGGTTCAGGGGGAGCTAAGAGATTCATACTTAATCCTTGAACTTCATGCTTGTTCTCAAGGGGAGATTTGGAATTTTTTTTAATATATAAGCAGTTTTGGCACTGCTTTTTAAATTGTAAATAATGATTCATCTAGATCTTAGGCAGTCTAGACAGTCCAAATTTGTGCATGCAATGTGTTGTGACCACATCACTCATCGCCCCATGAAGATGGGGACCCCCTTTTTTTTTAGGTTTTGCCTTCTCTAGGAGTAGTCTCTCTATGCTCTTTTCTAGTGAATGAAGTGGAGTAGGTCATCAAGTGTTGCAAGATTGATTCATAGGTGCAGGACTTGAGGATTGAACAAACCAATCATATTTAGGTGAAAGAGCTAAGTGAAGAGTCATTCATAAGGTTGCGTATCTTGCCCCAACTTGAAAGCAAATTTTTCATCAAGACCGTGTACCTTGCTCCCTCATTGGAGCGAAACTTGCTTGAGTACCTTGACCTCGTACCTTCCTAAGGTCCTAGAGCGATTTTTTTTGGATGTACCTTCCAGAGGTCCTAGAGCGAAAATTTCACCAAGGGCATGTACCTTCCAAAGGATCAAGAGCAAAATTATTTTTACCAAAGGCATGTACCTTCCAAAGGTCCCAGAGAGAATTTCCTCCATAGGTGTTCTTAAGGGTTGAATTGATGATGCTTTTATATGGAAAGATTGGAGAATTTAAGGTTAATATCAACAAAGTGAAAGAAAATTGAAGGAATCAAATCGAAGATCTTCACCAAGTCATGCACTTTACTCAAAATTGAGAGCGAACTTTGCCATGTCCTTCCAGAGGTCTTAGAGTGAATTTTAAGTCATGTCCTTGTGAAGGACATAGACAAGGACATAGAGCGAATTTCATTTTTTGAGTCATGTCCTTGCTAAGGTCATAGAGGGAATTTCATTTTTGAGTCATGTCCTTGCTGAGGTCATAGAATGAATTTTTGCCAAGATGTGAACTTTACAAGGGATCAAGAGCGAATTTATCCAAGTGAATATCAAGAGTGAATTTTGAAGTCTTGGAGAGGTTTTAGGGCGAATTTGTTCAAACATGTACCTTGTTGAGATTTGAGATGAAACTTTCTTAGTAAGTCTTGTACCTTCCAAAGGATAGAGCGAATTTTTTTATCAAGATTATGCCCTTGGAGAGGTCCTAGAGCGAATTTTTTTATCAAGATTATGTCCTTGGAGAGGTCCTAGAGCTAAATTTTTTATCAAGTCATGCCCTTGCTAAGGTCCTGGAGCGAATTTCATCTCCAAGTGATGTACCTTATAAAGGTACAAGAGTGAACTTTTTTCAAGATGACGTACCTTCCAAAGGTACAAGAGCGAATCATGTGTGTACCTTGCCAAGGTCCTAGAGTGAAAATTTCACCAAGGTCATGTCCATACCAAGGTCCTAGAGCGAAAAATTCACCAAGGTCATGTCCTTGCCAAGGTCCTAGAACAAAAATTTCACCAAGGTCGTGTACCTCCCTAAGGTCCTGTTGACGTGTATTTTGTACACAATCAAACACAGAATAAAATACCCAAGGGTACCTTGTCCTCTCTTGAATAAAGCCTCTGATTGCTGAAGATGTTGCAAAAAAGGATCAATCAGGATGACTCCAAGGTTCTTCGATGTAGGGTCTCTACGTGTGGATAAGCACCAGTGGTCGTTGTGAATGCTGTTTCATCAAGGGGCCTTACGTTTTCCGAGCTGCAGGAACAAAATTTCCTAAAACTAACAAGTTTTCAAAAAAGATCAAAAGGTAGGGTTGGCAAGAGATGAATTCTAATCTAATCGTAAGAATGACTCAATGTAGGCTAGACTTGGTAAGATTCTACCAATTTCAATATTGCCACGGGATAACAACTCTACTGAAATTGATGCGATCTTCTAAGGTGACTAATGATTTTCCAATTCATCAAGAATCATAGACACTACCATGAAGGTACATATCAATAGTTCAATAATGATTGAAGGTTTAAGCAATCCAAATAACTCCAGTTGACCACACAAGGCGTTCTTACAATCAGTTAGAAGCTAGTGGTTTGGAACGTGAATCTCACCAAAGATCAAGCCCAACACTTAGTCCTTCAAACTTAAAAACTTCTTCGACTGAGAATGATTCAAGAAAATAAACAACCATGAAGATAGCCACAAGAATTGCAATAAAACACCATAACCTCAATATTTTATTGATCTCAAAGCGAAAATAGACAACAATTGTTTGAAATTCTTTCTTCAAAGCTCAATCTTGCTACAAAATAACTTTCTTCTCTCTAAAATCTGATTTCTAATCTCTCATCTAATATCTAATATCTTCTTTTTTTAATTTCTAATGGCAAAATGAAAATGAGTGAGGGTATATATAGCATCCTCAATCACAATGAACGGCCCAGATCAAAAGAAGATCAACGGCTGAGATTTTGACACCTAAACCCTAATTAGGGTTTGTTACAAAAAGTCCCCTTTTTATTGAACAATATTAAATGCATAGCCAAATATTTAATTGGCACAAAAATCTAGGAAATAGACCTTGATAATTAAGGTGCCACATCATCTACAACCTCTCTTCTAGAACCTTATTCCCTTTCCAATGCTCTTTCTTAGCATATGCAATGAATCTGGACACAATTCCCTCAATCTCAGCAATAGGAATCTCGGGAAGATTCCTCATTCGTTCCTCCAAGTGGATAACCTGATCAAAGGCCTTGAGAAGAGCCGCATCCCATGCAGGTTTTGAGTTCTTTGATTTTCTCAATCAGGAGCATAGTAGCGAACATTTGATCCCTTTGCTCATCTGTGATAACATTCTCATCTTTGCAAAAGATGACCTTGACCTTTTCTTCCAACTGTTGAAGATCCACATCTGTCTCAACTTCAATTCTCCTGGCAAGAATAGTACATAACACCTCAAACACCTTGTTCTGAATTGGATGGATGACTTCTTCAACTTGATTGCATTTGGTGCTGATGTCTTCGAAAAGAACTTCCTTCATCTGGAGTAGAGTTGACCACTGGAGTAAATTATGAGCTCCTCCATCCATTATCTTTTCTTGTGCTAAGATCTTCCTTGGTGTTTGCCTGATTACTTGTAGAACAGGAATGATAACATCTCTAGTGTGGGCAAAGGCGGCTACTGTTATCATTAGGTTGTGGATGATCTCAAGGACCTGGATAGCTCGATGGATTGTCTGTATCATTCTTGTTGCGAATTCAACGGCTACTGTGTGGGATTTGTCAATCCAAGAGCTCATAAGTTGAACCAAGCTCTTGACTCTTTCTGCCTCGCCAACTGATTCAAGGGGAAGTGCTTGCACAGGAGACACTGCGGGATCCTGACGTCCCAAAGGCTGATTGAGATGGCTAAAGTAGCCTCTCCAAGCACCGACCTCTCTCTCAAGCTTTCTATTCTTTTCCATTTCTTCCTTAAGTTTATCTTTAAGTGCCTCAAATGAATCGGTTGTTTCATCCATTGCCTGCTCGGTAGTGAGTGGACCAAGCTCAAATGTTTCTACATCATATTCTTCTGCAAGGATCTCACCTTCATACTTGTCCACTGCTGGTGTAGCTATCTGCAACTTCCTGGACCCTGTCTCATCTCTGATCATTTTGGACATCTTGGTGGCCTTCCTCTTCTCTGTCACTTCCTGAGAATTTCCTACAAGGCTCTCTAAGTCAATTACATCATCTTCATCCTCAATCACAATCACCCTTGTTAGTCTCTCCTTCAACCAATCTGGAATGGCAGATCTGGTCTCTCTAACTTGTATCTCTTTAGGTAATGGTTCTTCTTTTCGGAGAGGAGATGTCACTTCATCATCATTCTTGTCTTCATGTAGCTCATTGACTTGGGGAGATTGACTTGATGAACGTTGAGATGCCTGCCCTTCCTCGTGTTTATCATTCTGTACTATTGATTCCATAGATTCCTCGATTTCAGGTACCTTCTTTTCTTGTCCTACAACTTGACTCGTCCTTTTTTCATGTCGAGAAGATGTGTACCGGATGAGCGATCTCGATTGGCCTCTTGCTTCTTCTTGGAGGGTTCCCTTTTCTCAGGTCTTTCTTTCCTCTTCGCGCCTCTAGGATGAGGATTGCCTTCACTTGCGCTTCTGGGATGAGGATGACCTTCGCTTGCGCTTCTAGGATGAGGATGCCCTTCACTTGCGCTTGCTCCTCCTCCTCCCGGCCTTTCCTGCAAAGTAAAAGTCATTGATATGTTCTGTTCTCTCAACTTTTGATGTTGTACATCCACCCATCTGCGAGTACATGACAAAACTGGAGCCATCAAAGCCTTTAAGTCCAAAACCTCAAGCTCGTTCCAATCTATCTTTACTGCCTTGTCTTCTCTATCATAGGATGATTGGAGATGTCTGCCACTGTCCTGAGCTTGATCGGCCACTCTGTAAACTTTTCATCTCCTGATAAAATCTAAAGGCAATCTGGAATGCATCTTTCTTTTTACGTCTAGATCACTTGAGAGATTCATCCAAAAGTCCTCTACCTAACATTCATGCCTGTACTTTCTACCAACTGTCTCTTCTATATACCCATAAGGATCAAAATTCTCCCTCAAGGCAAAGAATGAAAATGAATATAAGGCCAACTCCTTTTCTGCATCATCTAAGGCCAGAGCATTAGGACATACCTCAACTGAATTCCCTAGGATGATAGGCACAGGAATTCCATTTCCATGCCTGTGTCTGAATGCCTTCGCATAAGCCGCCAACTGCCTAGTCACCTCAAGTAGCACTATCCTGTCTGTCGGATATCTTGGCAACATATAGGGAGGTGAAGGACACCCATGAACTCTGATATATGTAAACTTTTGGAATTGGATGAACCAAGCACCATACCTCTTTACAAGCTCTTGTGCATCTTGAGATAGCCGATTGTGAATCCCGCCTTGCAATATTCTAGTGATGTTCATCGTGAAGGTATCATTGACTAACTTGTAGTCACTTCCTGGTGGATGATGCAAATGAACATAAGACTCACATACTCTGACTTCCCCAGGTCCTCTCCCAATCACTCCTCTGCGAGGTAGTCCTGCATATTCGAAACTCCTGATCAAGGCATATATGATGTATGAACTCATGTGGAAGGACTTGGTGGCCTTCAGTCTCCTCAACTGCACGTCCAAGCAATGGCTAATAATTCTGGCCCAATGAATCGTTCCTTTTCCTTGAACTATCACTTGGATGAAGTAGAACATCCACTTCTCAAAATAGAAGGCTTGAGGAGCCCTGTAACTCGATTGAGCAAAGTTATCAAATCTCTGTAGTCCTCCTGGAAGTCAATCCTATGTGGTGTGTTGGGAATCTTGCTCAGGCGAGGACGACTTTTGAGTAACCAATTCTTATTGATGATGCTCAAGCAAGTGTCTGGATCATCTTCATACATGGACTTGGCTCCTTCTAAGCTTTTGTAAATCATATCTTTATGCTCTGTAAGATGGAGAGCTTCACTTATAGCCTCTTCTGAAAGGTAAGCCAAAGTGTTCCCGTCCTTGGACATGATTGATCTTGATTGTGGGTCATAATGGCGAGCACACTCGATCATCAGCTCATGGCATTGGACTGCTGGAGGGAAACCGGCCACCTTGATGATGCCACTTTCAATTATTCTCTTTGCAACAGATGATGGTTTTCCAATGTAAGGGACCTCTCGAAACTTCTTCATACTGAAGTTTCCCAAGTTGGTATCTCCAATGTTGCTCCACTTTGACACGATCTTGGTCTCCAATTCTTCATTCCTTTGATCTTCCTTCATGAGAGCTGGACGACTAGTGGATGCTCTTGCTTTTGGTGTCGCCATTTTGACACCTACACAACATTTCATAATGAGCAATATATCTTGCAACGTAGGAATATAGAGTAGAAAGGAAGATTTAAGCTTTTAATTAGGAAACTTCATGATAAATCTTGAGTTATCATTTCCTAATTAACTACGCAATTTTCAAAACTTGAAGTTCAAAATTCAAAACTTCAACATTGGGACTAGGATGATCTCGCCATACCTCCACTTGAGAATTAATTCTAAAAAACGATGCAAAAATAAGGTGAATTTTTGCTAGGCGAAATGTAGATTGAAGTTCTTCCTTTAGCAAAATGCACCTCCTTTAGTCCTCACGAGCATCAACTCCACCACCTTTAGTCTTCAACGCTTAAGACAATTTGCTCCAACTAAACCAGATTTCGCACTTCTTCCTTGCTCTTCCAAATCGCACTTGAAATAATGAGTGAATGATGGATTAAAATCGCTCAACACACCCCTATTATATAGGCGCTCACCACTTCATTTTCCCATAGGCCGACTTGGCAAAATAGGCCAAAAAAATAAATAAATTTGCAAAACCAAGAGGCCGACCTAATAAAATGGACAAAAATAATACCTCAAAGCGCTCCATTTTCAATTTTAATTTAATAAAAATCAATTTTAAATGCCTTTATAATTAAAAATTTTGATTTTTCTAAGGCTCAAAAATTAATTTATTAAATGCTATGCGCTTTTATTAAATGCCAATTTAATTAAATTTTTTTAAAAATATTTTGAAGTTTTTATCGAATTTGGCATCTAATGCGATTTGGAGGATATTGGCGCCCAAGCATGGTAAAATAATGAATGTTAATAACCTCGCTCTGGTCCCTTGGAGAGGGACAAGAGTGCTCTTTCATTTTAAGCCTCGCATTCCTTGCTTTCACGTTCAAAATCTCCTCCTGGACGTCCAAAATGGGATTTTCATTCGGAACTTTGAGTTTAATTTACTCAATCTTTAGGAGGAGCGTACCTTAGGACATTTTCGCCCTGGCCCCTTGGAGAGGGACAGGAGCGCTTTAGTCTTTTGTCCTTGTTCTTTATCTTCCAAATTGCCAATTCATGTTGTGGGGTAAGCAATGATCTCCTTTGCCCATTCTATGCATGCTTAACTCGTTTCTTCAAGGCAAAATAGACTCTCCCAAGATTTTTGCCCTGGTCCTCCAGTGAAGGACAGGGGCGATTTTTGTCCTTGAGCCTAGGATTGTGGATTTTGGAAGCAATTCCTTGTTCACCATTTTTAAAAGGGCATTTCTCATCTTACACCATCTTGCCTTGACGTGATTTTGGAGGGAAATTATTGGTTTTATAAAAATCGCCTTGGTCCTCCAGTGAAGGACAGGAGCGCCTTCTAGTTCATTACACAAACTCTTGACCTCATCAACCTCCAATTACCTTCAAAGCATAAAACATCATTCCCCACTCCTTCTTGAGTCTTGGAAACAAAAAATAGCATTTCAAAATGTTAGGTAAATAGGCATATGTGGGGATTTCGCCCTGGTCCCTTGGTGAGGGACAGGAGCGCTTTAGCCAATTGTCATTGAAATTTGTGGTCCTTGCAACTCCATTCCACCTTGAAGCACTTTAAGTATCATTCCAAACTTGTGCCTTGGCATAGGTTCGTCCCAATTTGGAGAGAAGAGATAGTCTTTTAGGTTTTTCGCCCTGGTCCCTTGGTGAGGGACAGGAGCGATTTTGCAATTATGAACTTACCTGTGCTTTGCTAGCCTTCGAAATTATCTTCAATGGATCAGTTACGCCCTCTTTCATTCACTTCAAACACGAAACTTGCCTTACCTTTGCAAGAAATTTGCCTTGTTAGAAAATCGCTCTGGCTCTTTGATGAGGTACAGGAGCGCCTATTGTCTTTTGGGTTGATTCCTTCCTTTGTGCCCCACTCAAGTTATATTCAACGGACAAAACACACTTCCCTTGGCCTCTTCAAATCGTAAAATCACTTTAATCTTGCAAGGATAATGCAAATTTGAAATTCAAGCTCCGGTCCTTCAGTGAGGGACGGGCGAGTTTTGCCCTCTAGGCCAAATCGTTTCACTTTTCATCTTGAAAATCCTTTGCTGGGGAAGATATCATCCTTTTACAAGCCATGAACGAGAGCTCAAGTCCGAGGAAGGTCCAAAAAGGTATGTATAAAGAAAAATCGCTCTGGTCTTTCAGGGAGGGACAGGGGCGAATTTATCTTTCTAGACCAAAAGCTCCAACCTTTCATTACTTTTAACTAAGCCTGGATGCTCTAACATGTGTAATTCATCTCTCACCATATCTCTGATGCTTCAATTTGATCAATCAAGGCCAGGAATCAGTTGAATATGTCTTTTCGCCTTGGTCCCTCAGGGAGGGGCAGGGGCGAACTCTTCTTAAACTTTCAAATTTTATCATTTTCAAGTCTTCAAACTCCTTAAAATCATCAAGTTGCGTCCAATTAGCTCCCCTGGAGACCCTGCACAAAACAAATTAAAAAAGTCAGAGACCAAAATGCACTAAACAACATTTTCACCTTGGTCCCTGAGAGAGGGACAAGAGCGATTTCACCCTTTTAAGCCGTAAAGCGGAAAATCGAACCCTAGGTGTTTCCCCCACTCCAAGGAGAAAGGAGGGCACTAGGATTGACGGTTTTCACTTAGGAGGGACTTTACATTCAAAAGAGGGGTTGAAACTCACAAGATCCAATCCCACACAATGCAAGACTGAATTCTAAATGAGTTTCAAGGGTTGAGACATCAAGGATACCCTCTTTTGTAAAGAATGTAGATAGAAAGATTGAACTAGGAGTACATGTGAAGTAGGAAAGATTTGCTTGTAAACGGAGATAGAGACACAGG
Organism: Cryptomeria japonica; assembly: GCF_030272615.1. Lineage (NCBI taxonomy): Eukaryota > Viridiplantae > Streptophyta > Pinopsida > Cupressales > Cupressaceae > Cryptomeria > Cryptomeria japonica. The sequence continues at coordinate 723,222,704 of NC_081409.1, forward strand.
ATGAAGCTACGGACCTGAAATTAGCAGTAAAATGTCGAGACGATGCTGTTCTGCAAATTTGAGCGAAAGTTGACGGGACGATGGCGCCCGGAGTGCACACGGTCCTCCGAAAAATCCGTGGAACGAAGGGGGATCTGTTCGTCTCTGCACAAGGATTCCAGATCTTCAATTACAGCCGCATACCTGCAACATGCGAAGGTGTAATGATGTTGTATGTTATAGGTTGTAAGTGATCTCCTCTTCAATGGTTGAATCCTTGTCTTGAATGCAACACTTAGCCTTGAATGGAGACTTAGAATGCTCAATTGCTTGAAGGAATGCTTGAATGCTTGAATGTTTGAATGTTTGAATATCGCTTCCGCCTTTTGCTCGCATATGTTTTTCCTCCCTCTTTTGGGAGAGGGAATGTAGTTTATATACTTGTCAATTAGGGTTAGGAGACTGATTTTTCCGACCTTAGGCCGACCTAAGAGAATTATTTTCCAATTTGCAAACTTAAAGACCCGATGCCCAACAAGAGACCGGGCCCAAAATAGGGCCAGGGACCAGGGCGCTGGGTGCCATGGTCCCACCTCCCGGGACAACAGGGTGCAAGGAAGGATCAGGCCAAGGTGCAGAAATATGCAGTTTTTGATGTCGCAAACAGGTTTCGGGGTCTCCATTCAGGTTCAACGTTGCGCCGCCATCGTGAAGACCCAAATGCAGTCGAAATTGCAAGTGTCGCAATTTTAGGACGCTACATTTAGCCCCCACTTTAGCGGGAGTATAAGCGTACGCCCATACTTCCGGTAAAGTACAAGGAAACAATATTGAAAGACTTTCACCACGTCAAGGAGGCAAGATACACCAAGCCCCCAGTGAACTAAGGATCTTACGACTTTGATTGACAAAGTAAAAGGGAAGATCACGAGGGAGAACCATGACTGTCAGTAGTAAGGTTCCCTCACTATGAGTCATGCAAGAAAAATACCAAAAATTTTCAAGGCAAAGCTAAGTTTGCCAAGAAATTTTCAAGTATCTTGAAGAGATATGAACGGGGTGTATGCCCCCCTACGTTAAAGCGATCGCACACGCCTCATCGGGGGTGATTGCTTTAAGGTAGTGATACATATAGGAAATGAGAAGGGAAAGGAGCACGTTATCACAAGGATTTAGCCCCCAAGTGTGAGATAAGCCCAAGGATAATAGACACAAAACACAAAGCACGAGGTGACTTCGCTTTCCTTGGGGTCAGTATGCTGTTATGATAATTCATGTATATCATATGTATGTATGCATAATTGTTCTTCATTCCCCAATCAAGGAAGGTCACCTAGAAGAAGGGAGCACATGTGTCTTTTGAGTCAACATGAGAGAGACCAAAAGAGATCTCAATGCTTTGTATTGTCCTCAAGTAGACAACACTAAGGACAACAAATAGAAGAATGGGAATAACACATAGAAGAAGTAACAAAAGAGATCAAGAGAGGAGGAGAGAGTCTCCTATGCTAATGAAACTAGTCTAGCACGTCATCTACCCCTTGATCTTGCTGATCAATATTTCGGGAAGGTAGGAAACACGCTAGAGGAGGAACATCTAACACAACAGATGGAGCTATCACAAGATCCAAACAAGGGCTATGTTCATGTTCCAAGCCACGTTGTTCTTGTCTAGGAGCTAGGATAAGTGCTTTAGAAAATTCGTTAGATAAATGGTTATCAACATCAACATATTCATATTCACTATCAGAATGAAAAGAAGTAACATTTTCATCTATATCATCATCAAGATTTATAAAAATAGGATCTTTAACTCGCACAGGATCAAGACCATCATGCATCTTATGTTTAGGAGATTTTGGCTCAATTTTCGGCTGAGGAGAAAATGGAATAATACTAGCTGAAGGTGTTTTTGGGGATTGCAAAGTTTGAGAAGCAGCTGCACAAGCTCTAAGACGATGCTTTCGTCGGCATTCACGTGCAGAACGATTTCGTCTAGTCTTAGTAGGAAGTTGAGAAGATTGAGGAGGAGGAATATTCTCATCCTTATCACTTGGGTGTTTGGGTTGTGATCTCTTAGGTTGAATAATAGGAGAAGAGGAAGGTCTCTTCTCTCTATAAGAGGAAGGAGGAGGAACTGCTCCATATAAAGGAGGAATATCTGGTTTAGGAAGGAGACCAAGTCCATCATGACGAGGAGGTATAGGTCTACCTTTAGAAAGTTTATTAGGCATAGACATAGTCACATCCATAGGGATGGGTTGGGAATCTTCTTGAGGAAAGACATTAGTTTTATCTTTCAAAGGAAGAACTTCCTTTTCAAGAATGATAGGAATATCAAGTTTGGGTGTTCTAGGTTCACTTAGAGATAGGATCATATCTTTTTTCCACTTTTGATAAGATTTGAAAAGATGATCGCTTCGCAGTGGAAGAGATTGGAATTGTTTAGGCCAAAAATAATCAATAGGAACACTAGAAGTTCTTTCAGCTGGTTTAAAGAGACTATGATTGACAGTAACAACTTCACCATTATGGGGAAATTTCAAACACTTGTGAATAGGAGAAGCAATAGCTTTCATGGAAGATAGTCAAGGATAGGATAGCCTAGCCAAGGATAACTTTGATCCCTACGGTAATATAGAAGAAATGATTGAAAGAAAGCATAAGCATGTGTTTCAAGTAGAAGACTTTTGGATGAATGCACAAGATGATTTAGAGATAAAGAAGAAGATGCACTCACGGCTACCTCGTGATCTCATCAGGAAATGCAAAGTCTATAGAGTGGCTAATCAAGCACAAGATAGTGGTAGATATATCCAATCTACCTATGAGATGGAAGATAAAGGAATAAAGATTAATTGGGATGAAAAGGAAGTCACGGATTTGAGGGAATTGATGAATCAAGTCTTAACTTGCACCCACAGATGGGTAGATATTCAGCATCAGAAATTGAAGGAGCAAAATGTAACAATGACATTCAATTTGGAGGCAAGGATAGAAGAAGAAGAAAGGGCAAGTGTAAGTGAGAACACTTCTCATTCTAAAGGATCAAAGAGGAAGAATGAACAAGGAAAGAAAGAGACATCCAAGAAAAAGCGAAAGACCAATTTTGATCAACCTCCCAGTGCTTCTTCTAGGCATGAGAAAGAAATAAATCAAGGAAAGGATCAAAGGATAGATGAAAACATGGTCCATGAAGTGGATGAATCAATGGAGTCTACAATACAAAATGACAGGAATGATAGACAAGATAAAGGAAAGATGCCAAAAGAATCATCAAATCCAGACCTCCATATCCAGATTTGTGATGACGAGTGTAATGTCCCTACTTAGTACCTTGGAAAGAATACAAATAGTTGGTGAACTAAGACAAGACAAATTATCTTCTTACTTAATACCTCTAAAAATTCCCTATAAAATACCCTGCAGAAAACATTCAGATTATTATATTCATTTGGCATATTGAATTTGAATTCTTATAGTTGTTTTCATTATAAATATTTTTTTGTTGCAGATTAATGTTTTGGAAATGGAGTAATGATTGGGTTGCCCAGCCAACCCATGGTAAGCCCCCCGGGTCTTACTAACATGGTGTGGGTCTTATCCTCCTAATCATACTCTGTTTGGGAATGGAGTCATGATCGGGTTCCCCAGCCTACCCATGCTAAGCCCACCAGGTCTTACTAACATAGTGTGGGTCTTATCCTCCTGGTCATACTCTGTTTGGGAATGGAGTCATGATCGGGTTGCCCAGCCTACCCATGCTAAGCCCACCAGGTCTTACTAACATAGTGTGGGTCTTATCCTCCTGGTCATACTCTGTTTGGGAATGGAGTTATGATCGGGTTGCCCAGCCTACCCATGCTAAGCCCACCAGGTCTTACTAACATAGTGTGGGTCTTATTCTCCTGGTCATACTCTATTTGGGAATGGAGTTATGATCGGGTTGCCCAGCCAACCCATGCTAAGCCCACTGGGTCTTACTAACATAGTGTGGGTCTTATCCTCCTGATCATACTCTGTATCCTTATCAGTTCATTATAGCTGATCAGATATTAATTAATTAATACATTATTTATATTGTCATTCATTGATTATCTATTAAATATATTATTCAACACCATTGTTTGTTTAACAGATTGTATTAAATATATGCCCATAGTATTGTCATCTTACTGTGTCTTCGTCAGATCCAGTTTACATTATCATTATATGTAATTTTACGATTATTATATCGGGGAAATAGAATATGAATTCATTAGATTTATATACTGGGTTATAATGTGTTTCATTTCACTAAGATCACATATATCGAATCATTGATATTAGATGTGCTGTGAATTTTCTGTAGGTTTATTAGCAGATTTCCAGACAAGTGAAAGCAGTATGTATTTATCTCATATTATAATTCTGTATATATATATTCAAACTGCATTTGGACTTTTAATGATTGTAACAACATTTAAATTTATTATCTAACATACGAACTAGACATACACAATGCTAAGTTTCTAAGGAGACTTACCTGGATCGGCTCTCCTCTTCTTTTCCTCATCGCCTTTCCTTGCTGACTGTTCCTCCTTACCCGTACCTTTTTATGCCCCCTCCTTCTGTCCTTTGACTCCCACGCAAGCTTACTTTTTATGGTGAGTGAAAGGCACGAACAATGGGAGAGTCGTGATTTTTTTCTTGAGTCACGTCCTCCCATCTTAATATATAAGGGATTCACTTTAATTAATCTTTTCATTTGGTTTAATCCACACTCAGCCCAAATGAATATTTAATTATTAACATTTTCTTTAATTATTCACACATTCTTTAATTATTAGTTTAATTAATTCAATGAATCTTTAATTATTAAATGAATGGGTGATGAATCAGTACCAAATAAGTGTATTAATTATATTTAATTTTTATTTGTATTCTTTTGTATCTTAATTTTATTATTATTTATTATTAAATTATTTTTTCAATTAATTACATAATAAATGATAATTTATTATTATGATAAAGAATCACAAAATCTATTATTAATTACATCACCAGGATGTGGGGTTATGACAACCCTCTCACTTTAGAGGAAAATTGTGAAGTCTCATAAATGAGACGATTTTCTAATATTATTAGATGTTATTTAATAAATGTTTTAATTATCGTATTTATTTAATCACAATAATCCAATGTCCAAAGAGGGGTTATGACAACGAGGAACAGGGAGATAATAATGAAGTAACTTCCCTAATTTATTATTATGATGAAGAATCACAAAATCTATTATTAATTACATCACCAGGGTGTGGGGTTATGACAACCCACTCACTTTAGAGGAAAATCGTGAAGTCTCATAAATGAGACGATTTTCTAATATTATTAGATGTTATTTAATAAATGTTTTAATTATCGTATTTATTTAATCACAATAATCCAATGTCCAAAGAGGGGTTATGACAACGAGGAACAGGGAGATAATAATGAAGTAACTTCCCCTCCTAGAAATGAACCGTTGCCCGAAGAAGTGCAAGTAAAAGAAGGAAGATCTTCTATCCTCGACTAGCTCAAGGAAAGACTTGCCAAGGAGGTAATAGCGGAAGAAGAAGAACAAGCATTTGATTTGGAGAGTCTTCTAAATGGACCTCAAGAAGTCATTGAAAAGAAAAAAGCTTCAAAGATGTCTAAAGTAATAAGAGACAATGCAGGCTCTAGGAAGATACAGATTGCCACTCCGGTAGTAGATAAGTATGAGGATAATCTTACGGTAGATGAATATGATTTGGAGACATTTGACTTAGGTCCACTCACTTCTAAGCAAGCCATGGATGAAGCAACCGATTCAGTGAAGGCGGTCAGTGAGAAGCTGAAGGCTGAAATTGAAAAGAACAAAAGGTTAGAAAAGGAGATAAATGGATGCAAGAGCTATTTCCATCAGTTCAAGGAACCACTAAGGCAACATGACCCAACAAACACACCTCCACTAATGCTTCCTCATGAATCGGTAAATCATATGGAGAAGATAGCAAACTCAACACAACTTCTAGATGCATGGGTCAATAAATCTTTCACAATGGCTAATGAGTTTGTGAGAAATATGATGAAAATACTTGGTAGAACAATTCGTGTTCTTGAGATAGTTCTTAACCTCATGGTGACAGTTGATGCCTTCACTCATGCTAAAGATGTCACAATCCCAGTATTGCAAGCAATAAGGAAGGCACCTAGACAGATATTGGCACAAGAAGGGGTAATTAGAAAGGAAGAAATTCCTAATTTCTTACAACGGTCAACTTTGCTTCAAATGAAGAAACTCTTTTTTGAAGATGTTAGTAACATATGTAATCAAGTTGAGGATACCGTCCATCCTATTCATGACAAGGTGATTGAGGTGATGTGCATCATTCTTGACAAAAAGGCAGAAATTGAGACAGATGTGGACATTCGAGAATTGGAGGATAGTATAAAAGTCATCTTTTAGGGAGAAGGTGAACTAATCACCTAAAAACAGTTGGATTGTATGTATACCACTATGTTCCTTATTGATAAGACAAAAGAACTTGAGCATGGATGGGAGATAAGATTTCTTGCAGCCTTTGATGAAGTAATCCACCTAGAGGAACAAATGAAGAATCTACCTGAGATTCCAATTTCTGAAGTTGAAAGTATGACGTCTAGATTCATTGAATATGCCAGAAAGGAAAAGGATAAAGGGAACAAAGTTCTAGAAGAAAGTTTGTTATGATCCCACTTGGTGTTCCATTTTCCTATTGGAGGATGCTTCCTCGATTCCGTGTTGGCACATGTTATCTTCTCATTGGTTGATTCATGATGATGATTATCTTGATAGGGTTTTCATTTGTATCAAACCCTAATTAGGGTTTAGGTGGCAAAATCTTGGCCCTTGATCTTCATTCGATCTTGGCCCTTCATTGTATCTGGGAGTCTTATATAAACTCCACTCATTTCATTTGTAATGGTTGATAGAAGAAGGTTAATAATAGCAATAGCAATAAAGTAGAAGAGAATATAAGATAGTAATAGTGCTAGAATAGTGACAAGAGAAAGACTTGAAGAATTGTTGTTGTTTGGCTATTGGATCAATAAAACATTGAAATTATGGTGCTTTTGCTCAATCCTTGAAGCTTATTGCATGGTTCTTTTATCTTCTCAAGTCAATTTTTCATGTTAGTTTAAGCATTAGATTGAATGATGGAATGTTGTACTTGATATATTGTGAAGCTCGTTATCCATACCACTAGCTTTCTTGCTGATTGTAAGTTAGCCTTGTGTGGTCAACTTGAACCCTTGAAATTGCTTAAGTTCGATTATTGCTCAATGGTTTATATGCATTCAACTAATGGTATCTATGCTTGACGATGATTTGAAAACCTCTAAACATCCTTAGAAGATTGCACTAGTTCTAGTAGAGTTGTTTGTGTATGGCAAGGCTATAACTAGTTGAGTTTCACTTGTGTCATTCTTCATCCATCTATTCTTAGGATAGTTTAAAACTTCTTTAAACCCTCTATCTTTTGCCATTTCTTGATAATCATTCAATAGTGTTAGGAAGGAACTTCATTGCATATTATTTGCAAACCACTTCATGAAATCTTTTCGAACCATAAATGCCCCTAGATGAAACAACAATCACAATGACCAACAAAGATTATCCACACGTAGTGATTCTACATACATGAACCTTGGAGTCTTCTCGAATGATCCTTAAGCTAATCTTCAACATCCGAGAGATTTGTTCAAGAGAGGATAAGATACTTATGTTATTTTTATTTTGTGTTCGCATGTGCTTAAAAAACACATCAACACAATGCTGGTCAAAGAGGGAGAATGCATACTTTGAGCATAATATCAGTCCATTTGTTTCTCTGGTGGGGAGAAATTGGTATATTATTATAGGGGGAGAGGGCAATCAGGCCCTTTGTCATTGTTGTCAAAGGGGGAGAGAAGAGAACACCTAGTCTATTTGTTGACATCAATGCCAAAGGTGGAGATTGTTGGTAATTGTTGTCATTGATGTCAATTGGGTCAAGCAGTTGCAGGTTGCAAAGGAGTTGGAATGCAGAAAATGGTGGAGTTGCAGAAGAGTTTGTCTTTGATGTCAACATGCACAGATGCATGGTCGATCGAGTTGAGTTGGAGAGACTAGGTAAGTTGTAGAAGAAAATAGATGAATTGCAGACATGTTTGCTTCGGGTTGGATTTCGGCATCATCGTGTGCCTATGTTTATTTTGGCAAGAAACCCTTGTATTATCGACCCCGTTGCATTATAGGGCCATCGCGCTTGATTGGAAGTGTTGCCGCTTGTTTGTGTTAGTTCTCACTTCTAATTTCCTACTGACCTTTGATCTCCGATATGGACCCCACCAAGCATCTCGCATGATATCCAGCTGGCGACTGTGGATTGGCTCTGCTTGATGATGACGTGTTTGTGTGGGCCTGGTCAAAGTAACAAGGCCTTCTAGTGTATTGTCGCACTATTGGGTCAAACTAGAAGTAGCGCTCAATTGTCTTTTGTTCCGACCTTACATTTTTCCTCTGACCACCGGATCTTCTAATAGTCTTCGGCCAGCATGTCCCACCTCCATGATTGCCTTTGTTATGTCGCAATATCGCGCTTAAATGGAAGTGAAGAAGTTTTTTGTTGTCATGCCAAGTTCCGATTTTTGGTCGATCTCCAATCTCCGATAGTTTGGCCCACTCTGTTGAAGTGTATGTGTTTGTTCTAGGTGGCAACATTTTGGTGGTTCGTCCATGCCAAGTTGTGAGCATAAGGCCTCATCTTCCTTGAGCTCAGGCTAACACGTGGCAGTGGTTGGTTAGGTCTCTTGTTGTTTGGGTCTCGTGGTGGTGGGCCGGTAGAAAGGCTTTTCAACATAACTTGCCCTTTAGGCAAGACTCTTTTTGCTCTTTGTAGATCTGTGGGAGCACACCGAAATAATCCTTTTTAGTGTAATGGTTAAGCTGTCTGGGCGACAAGTATTCTTTTTCGGTGTAACATGGCATTTCCGTGTGACTAAATTAGCCCTTTGCAGAACTTGGAAGGTATAGCGAAAGGAAAGATAATCCACGTGGCGATTGATTAGGTTTGACTTGGTGATTTGGACGACGAAGGTGATGACACATGGCTTCCAGGTGGTTGAAAGATGAAGCCTAATTGCAAAAGTTGGTGATTATGAGGTTTATGCATTTAATTGAGGCAGCCATTGATCAAATTGGTGCACGAGGATGGAGAGTGCGTTAATGGTGATCATGTTGCAGGTTGCTTGGCTGACTCGTGGAAGGATACTGTATTTTTCGGTCAGTTGGAGATTGTTAAAATCATAATTCGGTATGCAAAGAAAAATTAAGTGATGGAGAGAAAAATCCAATGCACACTAATAACTCCGAGATTTGCTGAGAAAAGATGGAAAGAGCTATTCAACGGGGACTGCTGTAGACAAGATTTGAAATTGGCAAAACTAACTGATTTTTGAATTTTCTCTTTTGGAGGGAAAATTATATTGGCTATATGTGTAGAGGTTGTAAAATAAAAAAAGATTGGTGCTGCTGTTGTTTTTTGAGGTGTTAGTTGCTGAGTAAGAGAAAAAGTACAGAAAACAGATCATTAAGCAGAGACAGGGTATTTTCGTAGAGGCAGAAAGACAAAAAGAATTTGTAAGTGTTACAAAACACATTTGTAACAAGGTTGTTCATTGTATTGTTGTTGGATATCATTGTAATCCTCTGCGTGGGTACTCAGAGCAGGGGTAGGTGGTCCTTTGGGTTGGTGCCCATAAAGCTAGGGGTTGGTTCTCAAAATCATCAGGAGTTGGTGCTCCTGGGGTTGGTGCCCTAAACATTTTGTAATCAGAGATTTCATTGTGAGGTTGGATTGGAGTAGTAGATTCCAACAGCTATTCTCACCGAGGTTTTTCCCACATTGGGTTTTCCTCATATACCTTGTGTCTTGTGGTTTGACTTGTGTGTGTGTTTCTATCTTATTAGTATCTTTAGCAATTGCACATCTTTGGTTTAATTTTTTTTATGAATATCACTGATTCACCCCCCCTCTCAGTGATCACTTGTGGTCTTCACAACTTTGGCTACAAATTGAGATCTATCTAGAAGTCTATGAAACTAATGGCTCCTATGATGACAACATCAAAAGCTATGAAGAAATTTCTGATTTTGTTTTTTCTACTAAACATGAAACATTATCTTTGCAAGAGTAACATTCGTGAGGAAGATTGGAAAAATCAATTAACGGTGATAGTTGAGCATGAAGTGCAAATCCTATCAAGGTTGGACAATCATAGGATATGGGATCTGTTGATGTGTTGCTCAGGCACATGCAAACTCAGAATAAAATTACAAGGTATCTTATCCTCTCTTGAACAAAATCCTTTGGATGCTGAAAATTAGGCTTAAGGATCACCCAAAAAGACTTCAAGGTTCATGTATGTAGGATCACTACGTGTGGATAAGCCTAGTTGGTCGTTGTGATTGCTGTTTCATCTAGGGGCATTTATGGTTCGGGAAGATTTAACAATTGATTAGCAGATGGTATGCAATGAAGTTGTTTCCTAAGATTACTAAATGATTATCAAAAATGACAAAAGATGAGGGTTTAAAGGGATTCTAAGTTACTTTATCATGTATGAATGAAGAAGTGACACAAGTGAAACTCAACTAGTCATAGCATCGCCATACATGAACAACTCCACTAGAACTAGTGCTCACTGCTAACCATAGACACCATCAATTGAATGCATATTAATGATTGGGCAACAATCGAACTTAAACACTTTTAAATACTCCAGTTGACCACACAAGGCTTGCTTACAATCAGCAAGAAAGCTAATGGTATGGATAACGAGCTTCACAATATATCAAGTACGACATTCCATCATGTAATCTAATACTACAACTATCATCGAAAGATTAGCTTGAGAAGATAGAAGAACCATGCAATGAGCTTCAAGGATTGATCAAAACACCATAACTTCAATGTTTCATTAATCCAATAACCAAACAACAACAATTCTTCAAGTCTTACTCTTGCTATTATTGCTCTCTCTTCTATTCTATCAAAATCTCTATTAGCTATTACTATCAATTATGAACTATTAACCTTTTCAAATGAAATGAGTGGAGCTTATATAGAGCTTCCAAATACAATGAAGGTCCGAGATCGAATGAAGATTAAGGACCAAGATTTTTCCATCTAAACCCTAATTAGGGTTTGATACAAATTAAAACCCTAATAAGATAATTATCACCATAAATGGACCAATAAGAAGGCAACATGTGTTGACACGGAAATTGAGGAAGCATCCTCCAATAGGAACGTAAAATGGCACATGAGATCATAACAAACTATCTTCTAGAATCTGGGTCCCTTTCTCACGTTCCTTTCTAACATATTCGATGAATCTAGACACCATCTCTTCTATCTCACTCATCGGGATCTCAGGTAGAGATTTTGTAAATGATGTTCAATTTACATTCAATATGCAAGTTATATTCTAGTTGATATTATCTTGTTCTATGTATTACTGATTTAAAATATAAATCCAACTATCTTCTTTGGTATGGCAGGTGAGAGGAGCATTTATTAATTTCGATGTCCTTTCTCACAAATGCTATTTGATATATATAGCAAGCTGGGTACGATCAAGCAATGCCTTGACCGGTGATGTCTTTTAGACATGGCCGATCAAGACATTACTTGATCGTGCCCCTTCGCTAATCATAATAATAATACATGGTGTTTTATTTCACATTCCTGTCTACCATATCTCACACATAGTGGTATGGAATCTCAATATGCTTGGATCTGTCATGGAACACTGGATTTATTGAAAGTTTTATGCAGCTCTGATTGTCACAATGTATAACAGTGGGTTTCATAGGCTCTCCAAACAACCCCACAAGCAGCTTCCTAAGCCATACTGCTTCTCGGGCAGCCATAGAAGCTGTAATGTATTCGGCCTCGGTGGAGCTTTGAGCTACAGAAGACTGCTTCCTGCTGATCCAAGATATCATAGCTGAACCTAGACTGAAGCAACACCCTGAAGTGCTTTTTTTGTCAGTCACACTTCCTGCCCAATCTGAATCTGTAAATCCATGTAGGTCTATATCAACTTTCTTATATTTAAGACCAAGGTTTAGGGTACCTTGTAGGTATCTCATAATGTTTTTTACTGCAACCAGGTGTATCTCCTTAGGTTCACACATAAACTGACTTAGTGCATTAATTGCATAACAAATATCTGGCCTTGTATTTACCAGGTACAATAGGGATCCAATCATCTGTCTGTATTGAGTAGGGTTAGTGGGTTGTGATTCTGCTGTTGCTTCTTTAAGTTTATGTGAATTGGTTTCCATAGGAGAGGTCATAGGCCTACAGTTTAGCATTCCGAATCTCTTCAGAATATCCAAGGTATACTTTCCTTGGTTGAGTATGATGTTGTCAGAATTCTGCCATACTTCCAATCCTAGGAAGTAATGAAGGAGTCCCAAGTCCTTCATATAAAATTCTTTGGATAGATCTTTCTTGCATTGTTCTATAAGGTGATCATTTCCAGGCCTTGGGAGCCTGTTTAAGCCCATAGAGAGCTTTCTTGAGTCTACACACATGAGACCCAACATCATAAATTTCAAACCCTTCAAGTTGCTCTAGGTAGACTTCTTCTGAGATCTCACCATTTAGAAATGCTGTCTTAACATCCATCTGGTGTACCTTCCATCCCTTTGCTACTGCAATGGCTAATACAACTCTTACTGATGTATACCTGGCAACAGGTGCAAAAGTTTCTTCATAATCTATTCCTTCTCTTTGTGAGAACTCGCTAGCTACAAATCTAGCCTTGTGTTTTTCTATACTGCCGTCTGCAACATGTTTGATCTTAAAGAGCCATTTAGATGAAACAACAAATTTCTTAGTTGGCCTAGGAACAATCTCCCAAACATTATTTTTCATAATGGACTGATACTCTTCAGACATGACATCCTTCCATACTTGATGTTCAAGTGCATTTGATACATTGTTTGGTTCGGCTTTAGAGAGATCATTCATAAGGGCAACATAGCTAGTGAATTTATTAGGCCTTTTGCTTTCCCTGAAGGTCCCTAAAGGAGCAACAAACTTTTGAGCTTCTTCTACAGTCTTGGTGGCCCATAGTAGTCTTTTCTTGAGGTTTTCTCTAGGTGGACTTTGAGTTTCACTTATAGTTTCCTCAGGATTCTCCCTCTGAAGCTCAAGAGTAGGATCTCTTTCTATGCTAGGGGTGGGGATATAGACTTCAGGGTCTAGAGAGCTTTGGGCTCTTTTGAAGGCTAAGTCTTCTTCAAAGATCACATCCCTACTTAGTTCAATATTCTTTTGACCAGGTATGTAGATCCTGTAGGCCTTGGAGGTTTCACTATATCCTACAAGGATTCCCCTTTTTCTAGAAGGCTCTAATTTTAATCTTTTCTCCCTAGGTACATGAATATAGACAGGGCATCCAAATATCCTAAGGTGGCTAATATCAGGTTTTGATTTAGTAAAGACTTCCTCAGGGGTCTTATCTTCAAGATGAGAGTGAGGACATCTGTTTTGAATATATATAGCAGTGCTAGTTGCTTTTGCCCAAAGATTGACATTTAGATTCTGATCAAGAATCATAGCTTTGGCAGCTTCAACGATTGTCCTATTTTTCCTCTCAGCTATCCCATTTTGTTGAGAGTTATAAGGTATTGTTAACTCCCTCTTAATCCTTGAATTTCTACAAAACTCTTTAAATAATTCTGATGTGTATTCCCCCCCATTATCAGTTCTTAGGGTTTTAATATTATTTCACGAGTAGTTCTTTGTTAGTGATTTGAATTCTTTAAACCTATTAAGGATCTCTTCTGATTCTTTACATTTCAGAAAGTAGATCCAAGTTTTCCTAGAGTAGTTATCAACAAATATTACATAATACAAAAATCCCCCCATTGAAGGTATGGACATAAGTCCACATACATCAGAATGAACTAACTCTAAAATTTTACTTGTTTTCCTAGTACTATTCTGAAAAGCGCCCTTAGTATTTTCACCTAGGGCACATCCTTTGCATGCCCCTGAATGATATTGCTTTAACTTAGGTAGACCTGTGACAAGCTCTCCCATTGATCATAAAGCTCTAAAATTTAGGTGGCCTAGTCTTCTATGCCATACTTCATTAGCATCTGTAGTTTCATGGATTAGGGCTAGTTGGGCTCTATACATAGCTCATACAAGTAGCCTTGTCTTTGACCAATCGTTTTAGCTTTCTTGATGGATGAGTTCTTTGGCCAAGCCAATACTCTGTTGTCCATGAAGGTCACTCTGTATCCGTTGTTCTCCAATGCTGATATTGAGACTAGATTTCTCTTGATGCCTGGTACATATAGTACTCCTTTAAGTTCTAATGATACCCCTGACTTTAGTTTGATGGTGCAGGTTCCAACTCCTTTGACTGGATGTGTAGAGTCATCTCCGATAGTTACTTCCTCATCATTCTCCTCTTTAATGGAGCCTAGTACTTCTCTGAATCGTGTAATGTGTCTGGATGAGCCACAGTCGATCACCCAGGAGTTAACTTTATTAGATGCTTGGTTTGTGAGTGCTGAATAGAGTACATACTTCTCGGGGTCCTCTTCCCTTTTAGATTTTCCTGTTTTGGCGAATGTGGCTTGCTTAGCTCTTTCTGGACATTTGGCAACATAGTGCCCAAATTTGTCACATCTGTAACATTGAATCCGAGAAAGGTCCTTCTTGAAGGTGTTCTTGCCGTGATGACTTTTTCTCTTCCTGAACTGTTTCTGCTTGCTTTTCTTGTTTGAGTTCGTATTTAGAACTTGGAGATCTTCATCTATATTCTTTTGCTTGATCCCTTTCTTATTTTGCCTTGATTCTTCCTGGAGATAGTCACCCTTTAGCCTATCGAATTTTGGAAATTCATCCCTTGCACTGATGCCTTGGACGAATGTTTCCCATATGCTAGGCAACCCATCTAGAGAAATGAGTGTTAATTCTTTGCTTTGGATCTCATATCCAAGGGTTGCCAATTCATCCCTTAGGGTAGATATTCGCATGAAGTAGGCATTGACTGATTCTCCTTTGATCATGGCGATGTGATTTATTTCTCTTTTTAAAGCCAAGGTTCTACTGGCATTAGATGTTTCAAATGCATCTTCAAGTGCTTTGAACATGTTGAAGGCCGTTTCATGTTTCCTTATGATGGGCATTATATTGTTTCTTACCCCATCAACTATGATTTTAATAGCCTTTTCATTTCCCTCTCTCCAAGTTGTTTTGTCAGGTTCAATCTCAGGTTCTTCAGTTTTAGTTTTTACAAATGATTCGACTTTATTTTCTTTTAAAATCATTTGAATTCTGAACTTCCATGCTGAGAAGTCATCACCTCCTCCGAGTCTGTCGTCAAATCTGATAGCGGTAGCCATTGAAAGAATTGTGATGATAAATATATGCTTGATTTGTATTTTTGCAAAATTGAACAGCTTCAGGTTCGATTTAACTATAGCTCTGATACCATGTAAATGATGTTCAATTTACATTCAATATGCAAGTTATATTCTAGTTGATATTATCTTGTTCGATGTATTACTGATTTAAAACTAAGTTGCAGGGTTCGCCCCTGGGAAGCCCTGGTACGGGTCCGGGTTCGACCGGGTCCGTGGTACGGGTCCGGTTCGACCCGGGTTCGACCAGGGTTCGTAAAACCCAGGGTGGGTTCGACCCGGGTCGAACCCAGTCGAACCCGGGGTCGAACCCAGTCGAACCCGGGCGGACCCAATCGAACCCGCGTGGCTGGGCGGCCCAATAAGTTAAAAAACAAACCAAATTTTTTTTTTTTTTCAATTCCGCCTTTAAAAAAGCGAAAATTATAACCTAAAAAACACTTCTAAAACATCTTATTGACACATTTCACCTCATTTGTGTTGCAAACAAATTTTTTATGAGAGCAGGTTGAAGAGAGGTTGAACAAAATTTGGCTTCCAAGATCAAAGAGGAGGAGTTGAAGACTGATTTTAGAAGCTTCAACAAGTGTTGCAGCATCATTTCCATACATTTTCAAGCTTCCATTGGCAGCAAGAGGTAGGTTTTTAAACATTTTTTTCCAACTATTTTTGTTTCACAAATTGTCAAACATGAAACTTGAATTTTTTTTCATTATTTAGTTTTTGTTTTTGAATATGTTTATTTTATTTCTTGCCATAGGAACTAGAATGGCATCTACATCTTCCTCCATTGGCAATGAACAAGTAATTGCAAAACAAAGAAATGATCCAAATTCTCCCTTATGGAAATATGTGGACATTATAAAATAACTTCCGGGAGGTGGGGGATTCCGTTGGAAATGCCATGGATGTGATATTGAACGTAATAGTTCATATTATCGAGTGGTAGGCCATTTGTGTGGAATAAAAGGAAGAGGCATCAAAAAATGCCCTGGCAAAAATGGTAAACCTATACCAGATGAGATAGTGATGAAATATATTAGGGAGCATGAGGCAGCAGAAGAGAGGGAAGCCCGTAGATTGAACCAAACCGCATCAAAGAAAACAAGGGGAATGCAAGGCCCTTCTAATCCCAGTATTGTAGTAGAAGACCACCCCTTCTTTGCCACAAATGAACCTCAAAGTGAACCACCCTTGACACGTAAAAGAACAAAAGGGCCTTTAGAAACCGCATTCCAAAATGAGAGTAGAGACAATGCTGATCAAGATATAGTAAGGTGCATTTATGCAAATGGTTTGTCATTCAATGTTGTTCGCTCCCCATATTGGAAGCAAATGATAAAAAGTGTTAATGAGGCACCAAGAGGGTATAAGGGCCCCGGTTATGAGAAGGTACGTGGAACATTATTGGAGAAAGAGGTGAAGAGGGTTGAAGATGCATTGAAACCCATAAGGGATTCGTGGGTTGAGACAGGTGTAACAATTGTTTCAGATGGGTGGAAAGATGCTAAAAACCGTCCCTTGATCAATGTCATAGCGGTGTCCCCTAAAGGGGCAATGTTTTTGAGAGCTGTGGATTGTGAGGGCCAAATAAAAGATGGCGAATTTATTGCAGAAATTCTCATCTCTGCCATTGAGTCTGTGGGACCCCGCAATGTTGTCCAAGTCATAACGGACAATGCAAAAAATTGTAGAGCTGCTGGTTTGTTGGTTGAGCAACGCTGTGATCACATCTTTTGGACACCTTGTGCAGTACATTCGCTCAATCTTATGCTACAAAGGATTGGGCAAAAAATAAAATGGATCAGAGATGTGTATGCAGAGGCTGAGGACATCCAGATGTTCATCACAAACCACCACATGTCTCAAGGGATTTTTAGAACCTATTCGAATTTGGAGCTATTGAAGGTAAGTGAAATAGTAATTTAATTTTACATTTTCTGATTTTTTTGAATTTTCAATGTTAATAATATCATTGTGTAAGCTATATTGTGTATTCTTCTTTAAAGTTTGGCTTTATTTTTTAATAATTTGGCATTAATTTGTGTTATAGGTTGCTGAGACCCGTTTTGCATCAAACACAATCGTCTTAAGACGACTTGTGAAAGTTAGAGTGGCACTATGCAATATGGTGATCAGCACCAATTGGACTGTATGGAAGCAAAGTAGCACTGAGAGGACAGGAAAAATTAGGGATAGAATATTGGATGAGAAATGGTGGGATCTTGTTACATATCTCCTAAGTATCACTGAGCCCATCATGAGCATGATTCGCTATACAGACATGGATAGGCCTTGCATAGGTGAGATTTATGATGGCATTGATTCAATGCTTGAAAAAATAAAGTTCACTATAAATGAAAAAGAGAATGATCCTCAGGAGAAATTCTTCAAAGAACTGGAATTAATTATTGTAGAGAGGTGGAATAAGATGACCACTCCTTTGCACCTTCTTGCCTATGCCTTGACACCTAAGTACTATAGCAATCAGTTTCTTGATAAACCAGGAAGGATTCCACCATGGAGAGATCTAGAAGTATCTGATGGGTATAAGGCAGCATTTCTTAGACTATATCCCGATGATGATTTGCGAGATGTTGTTACAAATGAGTTCATAGAATTCGCAAATGGGAATGGTCTAAGTGTTGATGCACTTCGTCATAGATCCAAGAAAGATGCTCATAGCTGGTGGTACTTCCATGGCACATGCTTCCAACACCTACAACCCCTCGCTATAAAAGTTTTATCACAAGTAAGTTTAATTAATTAAAATTTTTAATTTACAAGTTTTAGTTTATTTATAGTTTACTTTGTCTTCATAGGTTGCTAGTAATTTTATTTTTATTAATGTATAACTTTAATTGTTTACTTTGTCTTCATAGGTTGCTAGTTCATCTGCTTCAGAAAGAAATTGGAGCACATACTCTTTCATCCACTCAGTAAAGCGCAATAGGCTGCTATCAAAAAGAGCGGAGAATTTAGTATATGTGCATTCCAACCTACGTCTTCTTTCACACAAACAACATGACTACACACAAGGGGAAACAAAGATGTGGGATATAGAGCCAGAGCATACTGATTTGGATGCTCCTGGTTCTCAGCTTCTTGCATTGACACTTGATGACTCGGAAATTGAGCCAACTTATAGTGCAAGTGCAAGTGGCATTGGCTCATGTAATGTCAATGTCAATGAGGATGAGGAGGAGGAGGAGGAGGAGGATGAAGAATTAGATGATCCATTTGATGATTAAACTTTTAAGTTTATATTTTTGAAAGTTGAAACAATGATACTTGAATATTTTGTCATTTTGATATTAAACTTGATGTATATGATGCTATTATCAATTATGGTATGATCATGATGCTATGATTACAAGTTTATGTTTGTTTTGTTGTTCATATGATGCTATGTGACATGCATATTTTAATTCATGCTTATAGGCTTTGATATATATATATATAATATATATATATATAATATATATATATATATATATATATAAATTTACATGTTTTTGTACTAACGAACCCAAACCCCTTTTCAAAATTTTGCCGTACCGGCGTACCGGGTTCTTCGAACCCGAACTGGAACCCGAACCCGAACCGGCAACTTAGATTTAAAATATTAATCTAACTATCTTCTTTTGTATGGCAGGTGAGAGGAGCATTTATTAATTTCGATGTACTTTCTCACAAATGCCATTTGATATATATAGCAAGCTGGGTACGATCAAGCAATGCCTTGACCGGTCATGTCTTTTAGACATGGCCGATCAAGACATTACTTGATCGTGCCCCTTCGCTAATCATAATAATAATACACGGTGTTTTATTTACCAACCGATACCAATCGGTGTATGCTTACATTAACACCCGATAGCAATTGGTGTATGCTTACATTAACACCCGATAACAATCGGTGTATGCTTATCGGTGTATGCTTGTCTTAACACCCGATAACAATTAAGCATTTTGATCAAACTAATTAGATTGATCATATACAAATGAAGAATGGTTTATCAAATGAAGGCTTGAAGTTATTGATCATAATTATCGATAGGATAAATGATTGAATGAGAGACTCCATTTATCTCTCATTCAATCATTTATCTTACCGAAGCTATCATGCATTAACAGATTTCAGCTGTTCTTCCATATGCATTACTTTGTCGAAAGCTTTGACGATGGCATCTTCTCATTCAAGTTCGAGCTCTTGAGTTTTACTTACCAAAACTAAGAATTCATACATATCATTCATTTGCTCTTTGGTTACCATACCATCTGTACCATGGAAAATAATCTTTATTCTTTCTTGCAACTCCTTTGACTCTATGATTGTCCCTGGATCAATCTTCCTCTTCAAGACAATTTGCACTACTCCCACTATCTTATCATGGATTCGGTGCATATCATCCTGAACTTGACCACATCCATTTCCAATCTCTTTAAAGATAATCCTCTTCGTGTGAAGCATGCTACTCCATTGTAGAAGATTAGGGGTAGTTCCTTCTTTCCTTACCTTTTCCGTTGATAAGATTTCTCTTGGCATCTTCCTTATCACTTGAACTATTGGGATGGCAACATCTCTCGCATGAGTGAATGCTTCAGAGGCCTCTATGAGCACATGAGTTCTCCCAAGGACCCTTATGACTGTATCAAGTGTTTGCATGATATGCTTCATGAACTTACTCACTGTAGTATATGAATCTTCTATCCATGTATCCATTAGTTGTGCTGAATTCCTCTTTCTCTCCATGTGATCAATTGACTTTGTAGGAAGCAAGGGAGGTGGTGTAGCCGCTGGACTTTGATGCACCAAAGGTTGCTGAAACTGTTGAATGTAATTTCTCCATGCAGTTATCTCCTTTTCCAATCTTCTATTCTTTTCTATTTCAGCTCTCAACATGTCATTGACGGCTTTCACTGAATCAGTCGCATCACCCATAGCCTGCTCGAAGGTGAGTGGTCCCAAGTCGATGGTCTCCATATCATACTCATCAACTGTAAACTCTCCTTCATATTTATCAACTCTTGGAGTGGCTATTTGCAGCTTTCTCGATCGCGAGTCATCTCTGATAACCTGACATCTTCTTCTTCGGCCACTATCACTTCTTGAGCTAATCTCTCCTTTAGCCACTCCGGAATGGAAGATCTCCCTTCTTGAATTTGCGCTCCTTTGATCATTTGTTCATCTCTAAATGGTGAAGTGGTTTCATCATTATCTTCTTCATCTTCTTCGATCTCCTGAATGAGGTGTATGAAATCATCTTGCTCTTGAGATGCCTTTTCTTTTTCTTTAGCATTGTGGACTGTAGACTCAGCTGATTCATTGGCTCCTTGACTCGACTCTTTTTCTATCCTTAGTTCTTCTGGTTTGGAAGGAGGATGATTCGCACTTGATTTATGCTTCTTCCTTGCCAATTCTTTTCCATCATGATCTTCCTTCCTTTTCGATCCTCTTGAATGAGGTTGTTGTGGTGCGCTACCACTTGCACTAGCTTCATCTTCCTCTTTTCTTTCTTCTAAGTGAAATGTTGGTGTTACATTTTTGTCCTTAAACTTTTGATGTTGCACATCTACCCATATGCGAGTGTACTCCATAACTGGTTTCGTTAACTCCTTCAAATAATCAATCTCCAAATCTGCCCATTTGAATTTGACTTACTTGTCTTCTTTGGCGTAAGCTCCTTGAAGACATCTACCACTATCTTGAACTTGATCAGCTACATGAAACAACTTGCCTTCTCTGATGAAATTAAGTGGTAGCCTGGAGTACATCTTCCTCTTCACCTCTATATCATTTTGAATAATCATCCAATAATCTTCAATATGCCATCGATGCCTATTGTTTCTTCCCAAAATATCTTTCACGTTACCATATGGATCAAAGCACTCTCTCATTGTGAATGGCTTGAGTGAATGAAGTGCTAACTCTTGCTCGGCGTCTTCGGCTGCATGAGCGGATTGGCATGACTCAATGGAATCTCCAAGTGTGATGGGAAAAGAAACACCGACTCCATGTTTATGTCTATATGCCTTGATATACGCCAATAACTGTCTCACCACCTCGAGTAGCCAACTCTGCTGGTTGGGTATCACGACAACATGTATGAACAGGGGATCCTTGAACTCTGATGTAGGTGAACCTCAGGAATTGAATGAACCATGCAGCATGTTCTACCAACACCTGTGCTTTTGGAGAGAGTCTTTGTTGTGATCCACCTCAAAACTGCCTTGTGATATGCATAGTGAATGCATCATTCACCCTCCTGTAGTGTTGTTTCGGTGGATGTTTAAGTCGTGGCTAACATTCATACACCTTAATCTCTCCAGGTCTCCTCCCAATTACGCCTGTATACATGAGTCCCGGATATTCAAAATTTCTCGCAATGGAGTATATGACGTAAGAGCTCATATAGAACGTCCTGGTGCGCATTAGCCTCCTTAATTGCTTATCAATGATGTTGCTAATAAGTCTTGCCCAATTAATCACCTTCTTGTCACAGGTGACAGTTTCAATGTAGTAGAACATCCACTCTTCGAAGTATGAAGCCTCGGGTGCACCAACCAATCGATAGAGCAAGGTGATGAAATCTCTATATTCATCATGGAAGTCGATTCTGTGCAGTCTATCCGGCCATCTGCTTCTTCCTCCTCTACTCTTCTTTAGCCAAAACTTATCAATGATCTTTGCACAAGCATCAGGATCATCATCATAGGCTGATTTATCTCCTTCCAAGGTTATATAGATCATTTCCTTGGGCTTGGGTAGATGAAACGTCTTGCTAATAGCTGTCTTTGAGAGATATGCTATCACTTTCCCATCTTTTGCCACAATTCTCCTTGATTCCGAGTCATAGTGTTGAGCACACTCCATGATGAGCTCGTAGCATTGCACCACAGGAGGAAAGCCAGCTGCGTTTATGAGTCCACTTTCGATCATCTTCTTTGCTGTTGGTGTAGGTTCGTTGACATATGATGGGTGGCGAAACTTCTTGGTTTCGAATTTGCCAAGATGAGTGTCTCCAACTTTGCTCCAATTCGACGTGATCCTGCTCTCGAATGCACTACCTTTCCTATGTTCTTTGATGAGCGTTTGGTGGTAGAGAGTCTTGTTTTGTTTGGGAGCTGCCATCTTTCACCTATAAGAGATGTATAAGTTAGATTAATGGCGAAAGGAGGGTAAAATTCAAATTCAAATCAATCTTCTTGATGAATATGATCTTGATGACTAAAAAGATTGATTTTATAACTAATGGATTCAATTTA
Source organism: Cryptomeria japonica (assembly GCF_030272615.1). Taxonomy (NCBI): domain Eukaryota; kingdom Viridiplantae; phylum Streptophyta; class Pinopsida; order Cupressales; family Cupressaceae; genus Cryptomeria; species Cryptomeria japonica. The sequence continues at coordinate 723,245,430 of NC_081409.1, forward strand.
AGTATCATCTATTCAAGTAAGATGTTATACTTCACTTCAAATTTTACTGATTTCACCTTATTTAAAGACTAGGTAATGATAAATAGGTCTGCAAGAGGTAAGTGAAGAACAATTTCACCCTCCAAAGAATACACTTGCTAATCTCTTGTATGAATTTGCCTTAATGAAGACGTTGCTGCTGATGAATTCTCTTTCGTACTAATAAATTCGCCTTATTGCTGATGAAATCTGCTAGCTGTTAATGCAATTCGTTCAAGAGAGCAGAGACAATTTGTTAGATTTGATGTTAAAATGATTGTTTCCATCCTTCCTTTATAGGCGACCTAGGTGAATGGTTGTGTCTCCTACCCTAAGGTCGACTTGTCATGAAATAAAATTTAAATCAAAACTTATCCTGGCCGACTTATTTCTTAATCAATTTTGAATTTGCTTTGGGCGTTCAACTCTTGCATTAATCGATTTTGAAATCATGAACTTCTCTCCATAATGTTAATTCATGAAGTTCGCTTGTAGTTTCAAACTCATGAAGTTCTCCTTGCATTGGCTTCGCTCTTCCTTCTTGATTCATGAACTTTGCTCCACAACATCAACTCCCGAAGTTGTCAACTTCGCTCCTATTTCCAAATGTATGAAGTTTAACTTCGCTTCACCTCTTCAATTCATGAAATATGAATTTTGCTCCAATCTCTCAATGCATGAAGTAACAACATCGCTCCAAATCGGTAGTTCATGAAGTGAAAAACTTCGCTGCAAATCAGTGATTCATGAAGTTGGAAGTCCGCTCCAAATCTGTGATTCATGAAGTTGCTTCTCTTAATTATTTCTCCTATTTATATCCAACTTCATTCTTAAAAATCGCTCCACTTAGCAAGATCATGAACTTCGCTCCTTATCCCAAACACATGAAGTAGTAAAGTTCGCTCCAAAACATTGATTCATGAAGTAATAACTTCGCTCTAAAACCTCAACTCATGAAGTAGCAACTTCGCTCCAAAACCTCAACTCATGAAGTAATAACTTCGCTCCAAATCGGTAATTCATGAAGTTTGTTTGGCATTGCGTCCAATTAAAGCGATCATCATTCATCTCTCCCTCAGCTTCGCTCATGCTTGTGCTTGTTTATTGATGAAATTCGCTCCAAAAGGTAAAATCATGAAGCTTGCTCCTAAAAGCTAAGTCATGAAGTTCAATTTTGCTCCCCCTTAGCAATTCATGAAGTGGAAGATTTCGCTCCAATTTGGTCAAACATGAAGTAAAGAATTTCGCTTGAAGCTTGCAACTCATGAAGTAGGGAACCTCGCTCCTAGATGTGAACTCATGAAGTTCACTCCAACACATGAAGTAGAAAAAAATTTGCTCAAAGGGGTGCACATGGAGTTTATCTCTCTTATCTTGCTTATCAAATTTGTTCTTTCTTTCCAAATTATGAAATCTGCTCATGATCTCAAACTCACAAAGTTCATTGTTTGTATGTGAAATCCACTCCAATTTGCCCAAGGATGAGGTTCGCTCTAAATCCCTTAAACATGAAGTTACAAACTTCGCTTTAAGGAGGCAATCTATGAAGTTCGCTCCAAAAGCTTGACTCATGAAGTTGAAAAGTCGCTCCAAAATGCTCAAACATGAAGTTCGCTTCAAGTTGTTGATTCATGAAGTAGGCTCGAGTATAGAGTTTGTATTGATCATCTTGCATCTTGTTGAAATTGTAAAATTCAGCTCGAATGTGCAACTCATGAAGTTGATTCTTGATTCCCCAAACATGGAATGAGTGTCCATATCTTTCTCCATTCGTCTATTTTCACCATGAAAAAGTTCGCTCAAAGTCCTTCAAAGATGAAGTTTTCTTTGAATATCTTCCTCACACATGAAGTTCGCTCCTTCTCCTTAAAGCTGAAGTTCGCTCCAATATGTGAAGTCATGAAGCTAAAACCTAAGACAGACTCAGGGATGGAAGGATTACAAATGATCATTTCACTACACACTCAAATGCTTCAAACTCATTCTTTCATCAATTCTCAAGCAAAAGACTCTATGAAAATTCATTCATCAATCATGCAACATGAAGCAGGCTATTTTAATGAACTTCTCAACTAGACCCTTAATCTTTTGACATGGAATGCAAACCTTAAACTCACTCATTTCATCCTGAAAAGTAGAGATAGAGGCAAGACTAAGCAAGTAAAACTCAAAAAAAGAGGGGGCTCCCCATCTTGATGGGGCAATGTGTGATGTGGTCACAACAGGATCTTGATAAGTTTACACAATGGATGCTATGATACATGAATATTTCATCATCTTTGACTCCTCCCTTGGTTGGCTTATGGTACGAAACCAATGTGGATTGACAAAATAGGTGTGATTTTAAGGGTGAAGGAGTTGGACTCTATGGGCATCACAGGATGGCTCTTAATCTTGAATCTATTGTTTCTCATAGTTCCAGCTCCTTCCACATTTTCTTTGCAGACTCATGGTGTCAGCCTATCACCATTGCTGAAGTAGTGTAGGGTGGTTTTCAAGTTTTACATGCCAAAATTTTGAGAAATCGAATTCAATTAGGTAACCATGCTATGATGCTTCTGTTGATCATATTGATAATTTTATATGTGAACCGATAATTCTTTGCATGAGTAGCTATAGACCTACAAATGTTTGGCAGTTTCCTTTTTTTTTTGAGTTTATGTATTGCTGTTTGGGAAGAAATTGCAAGAAAACTATGACTGTTACAGCCACCTTTCAGTCCACAAACAAGCTGATCTGAACTATATTTCAAGTGGTAAAGTTTGCAACCTCATTTGTAAGAATTCTTGGAGTCCAAGGGATACATTATAACGTCAGTTTAGAAGAGGTGAGTATAATTGAGGGCTTGCAATGGTCACATTTCCTTGGAAAGTACATTGAGTTGAAATTAAGGGTGAAGGGAATAATGTGTCAAGACAATTATCTTGTGTAATGTCCCCTTCTCGTTGATGTACTTCTAGTGGTCCATTGGCGTATTCTTGAGACCCGTAGGCTATGTAGAATGAAGAATGAGGGTAAAACATTGATGAGGCGAGAAATTACTATTTTTAGTAAGTCAGGGGTTGGTTGTTTTGGTCACACTTTTTAGAGTTCTAGTTCATGACTTTCTATTTTTAGTAAGTGGCAGTATGGTATGTTTCTATTTTTGGCAGTGGACAGGGTTTTGATCTTGCAACAGTTCATTGGTCTTCCTTGCTCAGCTTCATCCTGGCTTTTGTTAATAATCAGTATTGGAGTCATAAGTGATGTAATTGAATATTTTTTCCTTATCCTAAGTTTTAATATTTAATTAATTTGATTATTTTTACTATTGATTAATGACTTTGGAAATTGCGCATAACATGATGTCTCCTAAGTGCTCCGCGAATTGTTTATGTCTGGAAGGGGGACACCAATATTAAAATGGGAGATGTTATTTTATTCAACAAAGTATTTGTTAAGTCAAAAGTCGTGGTCCTTGCTTGCTTGGCGTGATGTGATGTCCCCTTCTAGTTGACATCTGTCAGTTGAGTAGATTAGCCTATCACTAACCCTCGTAGGCTGATGAGGTTGGGTAGAGGGTCCTCTAGAGTTTGATTCACCACCTTTAGAGCAAGCACTCCAGGTCTGGTCTTCGTTTGAGGTCCCCAGGACTTCGTTTGAGATACTTTCTATTTTTAGCAGTCCTGCTATTTATAGCCAGTAGGTTGGGCAAGGACAGATTATGGTTTGGCAGTCTCCAGTTCAGACGGCAGGCATTTCTGATGAATACTTGAGAGATATTAATATTTAATTATTTTTAATTAAATATTAAATGGCGAACTTTAATGTTTTAACGTTTTAAAAGTCACTTTAAGTTATAACTTAAGTGAGGGTCTATTTCTCATCAGATGGGGCCAGTTTTTATATTAAATTGAAGATGATTTATTTTTTGACACTTCAATAGTCAAAAATAAATAATAAAAGTTAAACCATCATTAAAGGCCAAATCGCACCCTTCTTGGGAATCGTGCCAACCCTAAATGGAGAAGATTAAAGAAGATTTTAGGTCTTCTTTTCATTACGCTAAGTTTTGATATTTTTGTTTGGAGCTCTGAGAGGAGTTTTTGGCCAAGGGTTTCAACAGAAGATTCTTCTGCAGTGATCAGAGGTATCGGTATAGGAAAACGTGGGATTCTTGTACAATAGCATCAGAGGCTGTGAAATATCAGTTGATCTTGCTCTTACAGTTGGTTTCATTCAGGGACCAAGTTTGTGCTTATTAGTCAGAGAGGCACTGTTATTTATCAGTATTTTGTTGCTGCAGCAAACAAGGAAACAAAGATACCCAAAGGAGATATTTTTGATGGCTGTATGACTGCCTGGGGAGTAGCGCCAATCACCTAAGGGGCTGCGATTTGCATTTTGGAAGGATCCAAAAAAATAAACAAAATAAGGAGAAGGTGCGCCTAGCCTAGACTCATCCATTGAGCTACCATGCAAGCTGTTTGGGTTAGTCTGGAGTGAGTTATAGCATGCTGTCATAATGGACTGTGTATGACCAGCAAGGAAGAAATAAGGGTTTCCAACAATTCTTGGTATTTTTCAGTTCCTATCTTTTCTTGTCTGTTTATGTATTGAGGGTAAATAGAGGTTGAATACATGTAATAAGAGTTTGATCAGTTTATTACTGAATTAGAATCGATTTCTAGCATTTCCCTATAGTTGCTTTTTTGTGCTTAAGTTTGTCAAAATTATATTTGCTGCTACAAATTGGCAAAGAACACACTTGAAACTACAGGTTCAATTAAACGTCAGTTGTCTCAGTTGAGGACCTTTTAAGGTTCTTACAGTGGTATCAGAGCTAAATCCTGCCATCCTAAGGGTTTAGCAATTATATGCAGTCGCAGGAAACGGGTTCATACAGGTATTACACACGCAGCAGAGCCTTTCGTGAAGGAGAACAGAGTCTTAACAGGCAGTCAGATACAATGGGTGAAAGGCATACAGGAAGCCCAACCAGAGGTCACAGAGCTGAGGATGAGGAGATGAGAATTTTTTAGGACTATGGCTATGGGGCAGCAGCAGGTTGCTCAGGCTTTACAGGCACTCACCACCATGATGGAGCGTATGAATCCTCCAAACCAAAACAATCAAGAACCAGAGTACAATAGGAGTGTAGCTGTAATGTCCCAACTTCGCAAATCTAAGAAAAACACGTAAACAATGAATTTTAATGATTGATTAATTCATCTAGGGTGTAATTAGTCAAAATTCATTTGAGTTCATTGTTATCAATAAGTCAATTCCATATTTAATTCCTAGTGGGATCAAGAGGATAAGCTACCTTAGGATGCCCGTAGCGCTTATCAGGCCCAAGGGCGGTACACTCCCCCTTGGCCCTACTGCCAAAAGCCCTTTGTCAACTGCAGTGGGTGGCCTACCTGACAGAGGCCTAGTTCCTGCTATCCCTGTTGCCTAATTCCTCATTTATCTCACTGGGTTTGGATATGTAATTGCTTTATTTATTATCTTGGTAGAGATCATTCCTCTAGTCCTTAATTGCATAATGTGGTTCATCCTTAATTAGTAATTGTATATTATTTATTAATTTATTTAATATGTGTAGATGTATTCATATATATATATATATATATATGATTTCATTATCTAATTTCTATATGTAAAAAAAATGTATTTTAACCATCCTTAAATATAATTATATTGAATTTAATAGCTACAAAAATTTATGCATTTATTAAATAAATACTTATCTATTTACCAGAATGTAACTCCATTAATGTATGATAATATTATTGCAAATCTAAATTGATGCGGTAAGAATCTTACCTGCGTCTCCTGCCTTTACTTTATCGCCCTTCGTTTCCTTCGTATCCTTTTTTTTGCCTCCTTTCCTCTCGGCTTGCACTTTAAATATTGGCGGGGAGGGTGTGTGAGCGGCTACCTCCATGAGACGTGGATGTTGCGGTGATTGGTGGTGACTGTTGGAGTCACCGCTACCTCCTCCAGCCGCACTAACCCTTGCGTTTTAATTAATAATCACCGTGGTTTCATTTGTTGCGTCTACTTAAGGTAGTACGCCCTTTCTTTAATATGCGTTAAATACAATTTGTTTAGTAAATGCTTTTGATAGAGTTTTAATAGTATCGTATGGTGTTTTATAAGGTATTTCTTGGATGCTTTATTTTGTCTGTTAATATTATTGTTTTGTTTTTACGTTTATTTTATAATTTATGCGTCAATATAATAATTTATATTATATATCGATATTGCATTGTATGATAAGTTATATTATGTGTCTATATATCATGATAAAGCTCAATTAATAGTTAACATTAATAATTAAAAAAATATGATCAATACATATATTAAAATAAAAATAAAAATAAGGAGTCTTTTATTAAATAATTACAAAAAATGTGGGGTTATGACAGTAGCCAATATTCCTAGACCTCACAGGGTAGCTACACGCATAGTTGACAGACCTTCAAGGCCTAATTTCTTGGCAGAAGAACCTGAGGATGTTGCCAGAGCTGAGGCAGAGCCTGTCTTTGTTGATAATGTTATGACGGTACATGATGAGTGGAGTCTTCTTCCACCTAATGTGAGGCAGAATCTGAATTTTGATCAGTTCATGAGGCAAAAACGGGAGGTAGAGAGAAACAGGCAAGAGAGGAGGCCTCGTTTCCAACATAGAGATCTTGAGTTTGCCACAAGCAAGCTCACTCTACCTTATTATGATGGCAGCGGTGCAGTTACAGCTAGATCTTGGATCCATAAACTGGATACATACTTCACACTAAGACCCATGATTGAAAGGGATGCAATTAAGTTTGCAACCTTACACTTGGACGGTACTGCACATGAGTGGTGGCATAATGACTCATCACTGTCCAACATGATGAGATTACCACCTACCATGAGTTCACTGATTTGTTAGTAGAGGTGTTTGATAAGAAAGACCCTGAGTCATACTTTCGGGAGTTAGCACAGCTGAAACAAACAGGGAACTTGGAGGTGTATGTTTTAGAGTTTTTGAAGCTGTCATGCATGGTAAATAACATGTCAAATCAGCGATTGGTAGTTTTGTTTATAGAGGGACTCATGGAGCTTTTGAGAGGCTAGGTAAAGGCATTTGATCCCCCAACACTTCTACTCGCCATTAAAAAGGCACAGAGTATAGATGTGACAGCCACTCAAAATAAATTTGGGACAAAATGGTCAACATCTTTCAAAGATAATAGGAATTTCAACTAAGGGAAAGAAAAATCAGACTTTAGAAATGATTACAAGCCAAAGTCGGCAGCCCCTCCCTTAGATCGGGAGACACTTAACGATTTAAGGCAAAAGAAACTCTGTTTTTATTGCAAAGGTCCATATGATGCCAACCATGACTGTCCTTTGAGGCCTAAGGGCAGGGCAAACAGAGTAATGTGGGCATATTATGAAGATTCTGAATCTGATCATGAAGGTTAGCCTGCTGGTTATGAGAATCTAGAGGCTGAAGATGACACACAGGAACCTCCCAGACTTGACAAAATGGATGCAGAAGGTGATGAGCACCTTAAGGAGGTACTTCTCACGAGTATTTAGCAGGAAGGGTCATTTAGAATGAGAGGAGTACTTGCTGGTCAGAAAGTTATTACACTGTTGGATACCGGAGCCACACATAACTTTATTGATGCTAGGTTGGTGGAGAAGAGAGGAATCCAAACAGAGGAGTTTGAGGGCATTCGTGTGAGGGTGGCAGATGGTTACACTTTAAAGTGTAATAGGATGATTACACAACTCCCATTACGTGTAAACAATTATGAATTCAAGACTGATTTCTATGTGGTTCAGATGGGAGACACAGATTTGGTCCTTGGAATGAAGTGGTTGCATGAACTAAGCAAGTTTACACTTGACTTGCAGGAGATGGAGATGTCTTTCACCATTGATGAGAAAACACATGTGCTGAAAGCAATTAAGGACAGCAATTTCAAAACGATTACACCCAGGCGGATGGAGAGGCTTGTACGCCATGATCAAACTGAGCGGGCAGCAGAGTGTATGATCATGCCCGTATAGCAAGATGCTCAAAAAGTTGAATATCATCTTGACATTCAGATACTGAGAACCAAACATAGCAAGGTTTTCAGTGACATACCATCACGGAGACCACCAGATAGGGGTTTTGAGCACATCATTGAGCTAGAAGAGGGAGCGAAGCCAGTGATGATTACTCCATATAGACATCCGAAGCGCCTGAAAGATGAAATAGAAAAAACCATACAGGAGCTTCTGGCCATGGGACATATTTGGCCTAGTAAGTCCCCCTTTGCTTCTTCAGTTGTTTTGGTGAAGGAGGAGGATGGCACATTGCGGATGTGTATTGATTACAGGGTCCTTAATAAGCGGACGATCAAAAACAGATATCCCATTCAGCGTATTGATGAGCTCATAGATGAATTACATGGGGCTTGTTATTTTTCAAAGATTGATTTGAGATCAGGCTATCACCAGATCAGTGTTCGTGAGCAGGATATTGAGAAGACTGCTTTTTGTTGTCATTATGGACATTTTGAGTTTGTGGTTATGCCATTTGGGCTAACCAATGCTCCTGCTACTTTCCAGTCCACAATGAACAAAGTCTTCAGACATCAGTTGAGGAAATCAGTATTGGTGTTCTTTGATGATATACTGGTTTACAGTCGTACTTGGGAGGAGCACCTCAGTCACCTAGATACAGTTTTGAGCATTCTGAGCAGGGAGTCCTTGTATGCCAAAGAATCCAAATGTGACCTTGGAATGACCGAGTTATTGTACTTGGGCCATATTATTAGTGCAGAGGGAGTGTGGATGGATCTCGAGAAGATCTGTGCTATTGTAGATTGGCCTACTCCAGTGAACCTCACTCAGTTGCATGGTTTCTTGGTCCTATGTGGTTTCTACCGCCGTTTTGTTAAAGGTTATTTGCGCCATGCGGCACCTTTGACAGACTTGATGAAAAAGGGTGCCTTATTATGGACTCCTGAGGTCTAGGAGTGTTTTGAGAGGTTCAAGGAGCTCATGACTTCATGTCCAGTACTTGCTACACCTGACTTCTCGAAGTCATTTGAGTTACAATGTGATGCCTCTGGTGAGGGCATTGGGGCGGTGCTTATGTAGGACAAGCACCCTATTGCTTATGAGAGTAGGAAACTCCGTGGACTTGAGAGAATTTACAACATTTATGATAATGAAATGTTGGCCATAATGCATGCACTGGCCAAGTTTAGACAGTAGTTAGTGGGCAGCAAGTTCTGCATTAAGACTGACCACAATAGTCTGAGACATTTCCTTGGGCAGCGTGACTTAAATGACAGGCAACAAAAGTGGGTCAGCAAACTTCAGGCTTACAACTTTGATATTTCCTATATCAAAGGCACACAGAATGTAGTTGCAGATGCCTTGTCACGTCGTCCCCACCTGAATTCTATTGTCTAGATAGCAGAGGATTGGCGGCATATTATAGTGGTAGAGTACGCCAAAGAGAGCTGGGCTGCAGGTGTGATAGAGGGGTCAGTAGTGGACAACAGGTATACAGTTGTAAATGAATTGATCATTTACAAGGGGAGAGTGTACTTGATCCCAGGATCAGAGTTGAGGGGTAGGGTACTGCGGTTCTGTCATGATGAACCGATAGCAGGACATCCCGGGTTTCTCAAAACCTATAGACAGGTGCGTGAGCGCTCCACGTGGAAAGGGCTCAAGGCGGATGTTCTACAATATGTTAGAGAGTGCCCTGTTTGTCAGCAGAATAAACTGGAGCATACATACCCTGCTGGTTTACTTCAGCCCCTTCCAATTCCTGACAGGAAGTGGGAATGTTTGTCTATGGATTTCATCACAGGGTTACCGAGAGCGCAGGGACGTGATTGCATATTTGTGGTTGTGGATCGTTTGACGAAGTATGCTCACTTCTATCCGATCACCACCACTTATTCAGCAATTCAGGTAGCAGAGTTATTCTTAAGAGAGGTAATCAGATTACATGGGTTGCCTTGGACTATTGTTAGTGATAGGGACACGCGGTTTTTGAGCCACTTTTGGCAAGAGCTTTTCAGACTCTGTGGGACCGATCTTACACCGAGCACCAGTTACCACCCTCAGACTGATGGCCAGATTGAGATAGTTAACAAATGGGTGGAGGGATAGCTCAGGAACTATATTTCAGGGCAGCAAAAGGCGTGGGTGAAGTGGATTTACCTCTGTGAGTACTGTTACAATACCACTCACCACATGTCCATTCAGATGACTCCATTTACAGCACTGTACGGGTATGAACCTCCCAATTTCATTGACTTATTGTTGAGTGACAGTAGGGTGCCTAGTGCGGGAGACATGATACAGGAGAGTCAGGACATTGTGAAGACTCTTAAGGAAAATATAGCCAAGGCACAAAATCAGCAAAAAGAATATGCTGATCAGAAGAGGACAGAGAGGTCATTTCAGGTAGGAGACATGGTGTATTTGATGTTGCAGCCTTATCGACAGTCTACTCTCAGGAGGAGTGGAGCAAAGAAGCTTAAGCCTCGATATTATGGCCCTTTCAGAGTAACCAGGTGTATAGGTGAGGTGGCTTATGAGTTGGATTTACCGACAGATAGCAGAGTACACAATGTGTTTCATGTGTCACGTCTCAAAAAGGCGTTGGGACACCGTATTGCTCCTTCCACGGTCTTACCACCCCTGGATGATGAGGGAAAGTTGATACTTGTACCTGAGGCTATCATTGAGTTTAGGGAGAGGAATTTCAGGAGACAAACTATCTTAGAATATCTGCTAAAATGGAAGGATTTCCCGGTAGAGGATGCTACTTGGGAGAGCGAGGAGATTTTACAGCATCTGGAGTTGAGATGGCTTGAGGACAAGCAATTTCGGGAGGGGCGGACGGTGATGTTGTCCCCTTCTAGTTGACATCTGTCAGCTGAGTAGATTAGCCTATCACTGACCCTCGTAGGCTGATGAGGTTGGGTAGAGTGTCCTCTAGAGTTTGATTCACCACCTTTAGAGCAAGCACTCCAGGTCTGGTCTTCGTTTGATGTCTCCAGGACTTTGTTTGAGATACTTTCTATTTTTAGCAGTCCTGCTATTTATAGCCAGTAGGTTGGACAAGGACAGATTATGGTTTGGCAGTCTCCAGTTCAGACGGCAGGCATTTCTGATGAATACTTAGAGAGATATTAATATTTAATTATTTTTAATTAAATATTAAATGGCGAACTTTAATGTTTTAATGTTTTAAAAGTCACTTTAAGTTATAACTTAAGTGAGGGTCTATTTCTCATCAGATGGGGCTAGTTTTTATATTAAATTGAAGATGATTTAGTTTTTGACACTTCAATAGTCAAAAATAAATAATAAAAGTTAAAACATCATTAAAGGCCAAATCGGACCTTTCTTGGGAATTGCGCCAACCCTAAATGGAGAAGATTAAAGAAGATTTTAGGTCTTCTTTTTATTATGCTAAGTTTTGATATTTTTGTTTGGAGCTCAAAGAGGAGTTTTTGGCCAAGGGTTTCAGCAGAAGATTCTTCTGCAGTGATCAGTGGTATCGGTACAGGAAAACGTGGGATTCTTGTACAACAACATCAGAGGCTGTGAAATATCAGTTGATCTTGTTCTTACAGTTGGTTTCATTTAGGGACCAAGTTTGTGCTTATTAGTCAGAGAGGCACCGTTATTTATCGAGGCACCGTTATTTATCAGTATTTTGTTGCTGCAGCAAACAAGGAAACAAAGATACCCAAAGGAGATATTTTTGATGGCTGTACGGCTGCTTGGGGAGTTGCGCCAATCACCTAAGGGGCTGCGATTTGCATGTTGGAAGGATCCAAAAAAATAAACAAAATAAGGAGAAGGTGTGCCTAGCCTAGAGTCATCCATTGAGCTACCATGCAAGCTGTTTGGGTCAGTCTGGAGTGAGTTATAGCATGCTGTCATAATGGACTGTGTATGACCAGCAAGGAAGAAATAAGGGTTTCCAACAATTCTTGGTATTTTTTCAGTTCCTATCTTTTATTGTCTGTTTATGTATTGAGGGTAAATAAAGGTTGAATACATGTAATAAGGGTTTGATCAGTTTATTACTGAATTAGAATCGATTTCTAGTGTTTCCCTATAGTTGTTTTTTTGTGCTTAAGTTTGTCAAAATTATATTTGCTGCTACAAATTGGCAAAGAACACACTTGAAACACAACAGGTTCAGTTAAACGTCAGTTGTCTCAATTGAGGACCTTTTAAGGTTCTTACAGTGGTATCAGAGCTAAATCCTGCCATCCTAAGGGTTTAGCAGTTACATGTAGTTGTAGGAAACGGGTTCATACAGGTATTACACACGCAGCAGAGCCTTTCGTGAAGGAGAACAGAGTCTTAACAGGCAGTCAGATACCATGGGTGAAAGGCATACAGGCAGCCCAACCAGAGGTCATAGAGCTGAGGATGAGGAGACGAGAATTTTTTAGGACTATGGCTATGGGGCAGCAGCAGGTTGCTCAGGCTTTACAGGCACTCACCACCATGATGGAGCGTATGAATCCTCCAAACCGAAATAATCAAGAACTAGAGGACAATAGGAGTGTAGCCAATATTCCTAGACCTCACAGGGTAGCTACACGCACAGTTGACAGGCCTTCAAGGCCTAATTTCTTGGCAGAAGAACCTGAGGATGTTGCCAAAGTTGAGGTAGAGCTTGTCTTTGTTGATAATGTTATGACGGTACATGATGAGTGGAGTCTTCTTCCACCTGATGTGAGGCAGAATCTGAATTTTGATCAGTTCATGAGGCAAAAACGGGAGGTAGAGAGAAACAAGCAAGAGAGGAGGCCTCGTTTTCAATATAGAGATCTTGAGTTTGCCACAAGCAAGCTCACTCTACCTTATTATGATGGCAGCGGTGCAGTTACAGCTAGATCTTGGATCCATAAACTGGATACATACTTCACACTGAGACCCATGATTGAAAGGGATGCAATTAAGTTTGCAACCTTACACCTGGACAGTACTGCACATGAGTGGTGGCATAATGGACTCATCACTCTCCAACATGATGATATTACCACCTACCAGGAGTGGTTGCTCAACTTTCGAGCTTTCACAAGAATGAGTCCTTTAGAGTTCGGTGTGATTGGAGAGCGTCGTGTCATTGCTCTCATTGACACAGGAGCGACTTGCAATTTCATTGATGAAAGGATTATTGCTAAGAGGGGACTAGTGGCAGAGGAAGTTGAGGGCTTCAAAGTCATGGTAGGAGATGGCTCTACTATATCCTACAACTGTATGATTTCCAACATGTCTTTGAAGTTGGGGAATCATGAAATCAGAGATGATTTCTTTGTGGTTAGCATTGGTGGGACTGATGATGCAGTCCTCGGAATTCAATGGCTGAGATCTCTTGGTGAGATCAGACTAAACTTGCAAACCATGGAGCTGAAATTCATGTCTAAGGGGAAGAAGGTAGTATTGAGAGGAATGTCGCATGGTGGACTTAGAGTTGTATCCTTGAAAAGGATGGAGAGGCTGATCTGCCATAACCAGGTGGAGTGGGCAGCAGAGTGTTTTAATAATCCCTTCAAATCCATTGGTAGATAAGGGCAGCTATTCCACAGACATTCAAACAATGATCACGAATAGAAGTAAGGTCATGGTCATGCCCTGAGAACCACTAAAAGAGAATCGGAACTATCCTAAAGATGTTAAAGCCTTGATAACTGTTATCACAAAAGCTCGCACCCTTGCTGAGCTATCAACTCAGCAACCTTGTGAAACATGGAAACAACCCCGAAGTGTGGGACCTTGCGCAAGGGTGTTGAAGCTTCGGAGAAGGGCGGCTTCCTACTCGATCCAGGTGCAGGTGTTGAACCAACCCAACACTTCAAAACTAACTCCTAGACTTATCCTAACAATTTGCAGAGGTAAAGGGAAGAGAAAATGCTTGAAATAAAAGGAGGTGATGCACCAAGATAAGAGATTGTTCCTCTCCCCACCCGAAATGGCACAAGGAATCAACTGAAATACCCAAGAGATGCACAAACTTCAGTTGCATAAGTGACTCAAACGCATGTATGGAGGTTGGAATTTTGCTAAGTGTCAAGAGGGGAGAAAGATTCCCACAAGTCACACTCAGGAAAACCAGTCAACATAGCATATATAGAGAGAAGAGCCACAACATACACCTCTGATGAAGATAAGAAAGCATACACAACATACATAAGTTGAAAGAAGGCAAGAATGGTGATCTTCAATCAATCATAAGGCCAAAAGCCAATCTTACAGTTGCAAAAATGCAAAAAAAGATTACAAGTCTTCAAGAGAAGAGAAAAGCATAAGAAAGCTCAAGGCAGTAGGGAGAGAACCCTTTACAATGGGCCTTAACAGCCTTATATAGAAAAAAATAGGTTACAATGGTGATCATGACCCCTACATGTCAGTCCGGAGGTGCACAGAAGTGCATGCACTTGGCTTGTACATGCAAGCAACCTAGCCATACCTCCAAAGGCAATTCTGAGGAAGATAAATTGACTGACCTTCCAAAGTCAGACATGACATAAGTCACCCAGCATGGCCCCATACCTCCCTTGATGGAAATCCTGCTAAAAACATTAAATGCACCCCTGTGGCTTCACAAAAAAAGTGCATGTCACCAAAATTGTCGGAGCATTAAAAGCCTTGAGTTCCGATCACGCCATCCGGAAGTGTTGCAAGTCGGAAGTAGTTTGGAAAACTTCGGAGACCGGGGTCTTTGTAGTTGGGGAACTTCGGGGATTGGGGTCTTCGTAGTTGGACAAGGAACTTCGAAACCTGGGGCTTCCGGAGTTCCGGGCTAGAGAACAGAAGAAAAGCTAAGGGAAGGAAGGGAACTTCGGAAACTTGGCGTTTCGAAACAGGAAAGAAAGAAGCTAAGGCAAAGAAACTCGGAACCTCGAGGTTCCGAACTTCCGGGCTAGAGAAAGAGAGGGCCAAGGAACTTCCGACAAGACAACACTTCAAACCATGATTTCATTGCTTTTCTCCTTGATCAACTGGGCAACGCTGGTCCATGGAACATATCTCTGATCAGTTCTCATTGATGGACCGAGGGTGTCATAAAATGACAACAATAACCAAGAGAAGTAAGGTGTTTGAGAAGCCACCTCCTGGCAGACCACCTGAGAGAGGTGCAGAACACATCATTGATCTTGAAGAAGGAGCTAAGCCAGATATAACTACTCCTTATCGATATCCTAAGAAACAGAAGGATGAGATTGAGAAAGCAATCCAGGAATTGCTTGACATGGGTTACATACGACCGAGCAAAAGCCCCCTTTGCTTTGGCTGTTGTTTTGGTGAGAAAGATGAGACCATGCGCATGTGCGTGGATTACAGGGCCCTGAATCAAAAAACTATCAAGAATTGGTATTCTATCCTGAGAATTGATGAGCTACATGGTGCAGTGTTTTTCTCGAAGATTGACCTCAGGTCAAGGTATCATCAGATTAGGATGAGAGCTTTTGATGTGGAGAAGACCGCTTTCTGATGCCACTTTGGGCATTTTGAGTTCCTAGTCATGCCCTTTGGTTTGACAAATGCACCTGCCACATTTCAATCATGTATGAACAGAATCTTCTAGAAATAGCTAAGAAAGTTTGTACTGATATTCTTTGATGACATACTCATATTCAACAAATCTTGGAAGGAGCACTTACAACAGTTGGATGAAGTGCTAAGCATACTGGAGTCCGAATCCCTGTTTGCCAAGGAGTCCAAATGTGAGTTTGCAATGGAAGAACTGCTCTACCTTGGTCACATTATTAGTGCAGGTGGTGTGAAGGTAGACCTTGAAAAGATCAGAGCCATCATTGATTGGCCTCCTCTTGAAAACATAACACACTTGAAGGGATTCTTGGGTCTGTGTGGTTTTTATCGGAGGTTTGTGAAGGGATACTCTCAGTTGGCTGCCCCCCTCACAGATCTTACAAGGAAAGGAGCTTTTGAATGGTCTAAAAAGGCACAGACAATTTTTGAGCAATTTAAGGGGATCATGAGTGCCTGCCTCGTTTTGGCTTTACCTGATTTCACCAAACCTTTTGAACTGCAGTGTGATGCATCTGGAGAAGGTGTTGGTGTAGTCCTCATGCAAGATAAGCATCCTATAGTTTTCGAGAGTAGGAAGTTGAGAGGACCTGAAAGGCTGTATTCGATTTATGACAAGGAAATGCTTGCCATAATGCATGCCCTTGCGAAGTTTAGGCAGTATCTGGTGGGGAGTAAGTTCATTGTTAAGACTAATCACATTAGTCTTAAACACTTCATGCATCAGAAGGATTTGAATGAAAGATAATAGAAGTGGGTGAGCAAGCTACAGGCTTACGATTTCGATATTGAGTATGTTAAGGGGAAGAACAATGTTGTGGCTGATGCCTTATCTACAAGGCCCCATTTGAGCTTACTATGCGAGCTTACTGCTGATGGGAGGGAGTTGTTGCTTGCTGATTATGCCAAAAATCAGTTTGCAACCAGCATTATAGAAGGTACTTTTCATGATGAAAGGTACAAATTGGTTGAGGGGTTGATACTATACAAAGGAAGGATCTTCATTGTGGCTGAATCTAAGCTAAAGGAGAAGATTTTGAAGACTTTCCATGATATCCCCCTTGCTGGTCACCAAGGTTACTTCAAAACATATAGGCAGATCCGAGAGAGATTTTCTTGGAAGGGACTTAAAAATGATGTTTTGAAGTACATCAAGGAGTGTCACACATGTCAGAGAAACAAAGATGAGTACACTTTGCCAGCTGGTTTGCTACACCCCTTGCCTATTCCCGGTCAAAAATGGGAAAGTATTTCCATGGACTTCATCACTAGATTGCCACGGGCTCAAGGGAAGGATAGTATTTATGTGGTGGTAGACAGGCTAAGTAAGTTTGCTCATTTTTTTGCCATCACCAACTCTTTTACAACAGCTCAGGTTGCTGAAGCGTTCTTCCGGGATGTGTTCAGATTACATGGGTTACCGAAGAACATTGTGAATGATGGGGACAACAATTTCCTAAGTGCTTTTTGGCAGGAGATCTTCAGATTATGTGGTACTGTGCTCACTCCAAGCACAAGTTATCACCCACAAATTGATGGGCAGACTGAGATAGTGAATAAGTGGTTGGAAGGGTGTCTTAGAAACTATGTCTCGGAGCAGCAGAATGCATGGGTGAGATGGCTTCACCTGGGAGAGTATTGCTACAATTCCTCCTACCACATGTCCATCCGGATGTCACCATTTATGGCACTATATGGTTATGAAGCTCCTAGCTTTGCTGACCTAGTATTTGGTGATAACAGAACCCCTCAAGCAAAGGATATGATGCAACAGAGTCAGGATATTCTGAGGATTCTGAGAGACAATCTCCAACATGCACAGAATCAATAGAAGTTGTATGCTGATCAACAACGCATTGAGCGCAGCTTTGAGGTGGGGGACATGGTCTACTTGAGGCTTCAACCCTATAGACAGTCTACTCTCAAGAAGAGTGGGGTTGAGAAATTGAAGCCACGATACTATGGGCCTTTCATAATCAGCAAGAGAATTGGAGAAGTGGCGTATGAGCTGGAATTACCGGCAAGCAGTGGGATTCATAATGTATTTCATGTGTCACACCTCAAGAAGGCTCTGGGACACAACGTTGTTGCTTCAGTTGAGTTACCCCCACTTGATGAGGAGGGAGAGCTAGTTTTGGTTCCTGAAGCTATCCTTGATTTCATGGAACGTTCTTCGAGGATAAGGGTGATCAAGGAATACTTGATCAAATGGAAAAATTTACCAGCAGAGGATGCTACATGGGAAAATGAGGAGATTTTACTGCATCCAGCCTTATAGTTGCTTGAGGACAAGCAATTTTGGGGAGGGCAGACTATAATATACCCTTCTCGTTGATGTACTTCCAGTGGTCCAATGGCCTCTTCCTGAGACCCGTAGGCTATGTGGAATGAAGAATGAGGGTCAAACATCGATGAGGCGAGAACTTATTATTTTTAGTAAGTTAGGGTTGGCTGTTTTGGTGATACTGTCCTATTGAGCTCTGCATGCTCTGTCATTGGGTGCGAAGATCATTCTTTTCTGAGTAGTAGTTAATGTCTTACTATTTTTAGTAAGTGGCAGTATGGTATGTTTCTATTTTTGGCAGTGGACAGGGTCCTGATCCTGCAGCAGTTCAGTGGTCTTCCTTGCTCAACTTCATCCTGGTTTTTGTTAATAATCAGTATTGGATCATAAGTGATGTAATTGAATATTATTTCCTTATCCTAAGGTTTAATATTTAATTAATTTGATTATTTTTACTACTGATTAATGACTTTGGAAATTGCGCATAACATGATGTCTCCTAAGTGCTAGGCAAATTGTTTATGTCTAGAAGGGGGACGCCAATATTAAAATGGGAGATGTTATTTTATTCAACAAAGTATTTGCTAAGTCAAAAATTGTGGTCCTTGCTTGCTTGGCATGAAGTTTGACTTGAAGTATGGCGCCATCCTTGGGGTCCACTTGGGTAAATGAAATGCAAATGGGAAGGATGAATTTGGGCGTATGTGTGAGCATTTGCATTTGAATTTGGTGGAGTAAGAAGTTATAAATAAGAGCCTTGGGCTCTCATTTTGGGATCTTATGAAAATTGCATCGTTATGTTGCCGGTTTGGCGACTGAAAATCTGAGCTTCGAAGTGTGGTTTCCTAGCTAAGTCTCAGTTTCATACTTGGAAGATAGTACCTAGCCGTGTCCTGGTGTTTCCAGTACTGTTGGTGAGTAAGTTTTGCAGATTGTGGAGTGTTTAGTGTGGGATTGGAGTGTTTTCTGGTTGTTGGTCGTGGAGTTGCTGAAACTGTATTTTGCTTATACCTCTTGGCCAGGCAATTCTATTATTCTGGGTACCGACTCATTCATCCTTCCTGCTATTGGCAATTCGTCTTGTAAGTTTTTAGCACCTTGCATTGAGTATAGAATTTAATAATGCAAATCGAAATTCTCTGGTTAAGCGTTGGGTTTAGGAGGTGCATTGGGATGCGTGCCAAATAAATGTGAGTGTTTTGATAGCTCCCCTTGGGTTTGTTTTCATCGTTGCTGGTATACTGTTGATTTATAACTGTTATGGGATGAATTGGGTGAGTATTGAGAGAGATATGAGTGTTTTAGTGGGCTCATAGGCTGCTGTTATGCATTTCCAGCCTGCAGTTTTGATGTTAGTAGAGTTTCATATTTATTTTCTTGGATGTTCAGCATTACTCTTCTACTCTTACTCTCTTTGTTATTGTAAGGTTAAGTAGTATTAGTACTAACCATTCTGGCTTGTAAACTCACATCCCGCTGAAAAGTGGAAGAGGCTTGCTTGCCGCCTATATTAGTTAAATTGTAATTTAGTCCTCCCGCTGCATAAGCGGTCGAGTGATGATTGGTTGTAATGGTCCTCCTGCTGCATAAGCGGTCGAGTTGAGTTTTTTTGTAATTCAGTCCTCCTGTTGAACTATCGCAGTTGAGTGATTTGTGTCTGCTGTATGCAAAGTTCCTAGACTCGGACTCGGCTCTGACTCGGCACGGCTAACTCGACTCGTGACTCGGCTCGGACTCGGCAATGACTCGGCAAAATAAGAAAACCCTTGAAATTTAGAGATTTTTAACGATTTAAAACTTGTTTCATACACCCATTATTGAATTAAGCTTAAAGACACTATAACATCATCAAATAGAAGCTAATTTGATCACATACATAAACATACATCCATCACATGCGTAGAAATGTAAATTGTAGCTGAAGGAATTAGAAAACATAGATATATAGAGTTATAAATGTTGTCCAATGTATAATATAAAATCCATGACTTCAAATGTTCCCAAACATATATCTAACTGTAAAGTGTAAAAAAAAACAAGTCTATGGCTCAGGCTCAGCCTCAGCCTCGTCTATCTGCCTCCTACAAAGGCGTCTAAGGTAGGTCCTGGATGACTGAGTAGCCATAGTCTCTGCCTGTGATGTGCCAGTTTGAGTAGCCATAGGTGTTGTGCCTGATCGTGCTCTATCCTCCTCCTCTACCATAGCCACAACCTTAGCCTCTCTGTCTGCCTGGTCAACCCACTCAAGGTCCTCATCAGTGAAGAATGGATCGGTGGACTCAGTGAGCCAATCGGACTCGGTTTCGACTTCCTCTAGAGTGATCGGAGAGGAGTCATCGTCCAAAATCTGTCTGGTCCTAAGACGGAGGTTGTAATGAACAAAGACTAGATCATTCAACCTCTCCACAGACAATCTATTTCGCCTCTTCGAGTGGATGTGCTCGAACATGCTCCAGTTGCGCTCACATCCAGAAGCACTGCACGGCTGGCTCAATATGCGGATGGCAAGTTTTTGAAGGTTTGGGGTTGAAGGCCCAAACATTTGCCACCATCTATCTGAGATAAGGAAAAGAAAAAAACATTAGTCTCATTTCCAACTTTAAAGGTAGATTATAAAATGAAAAATTAAAATGCATGTCATAAACTTTAGAATTTTCTACCTGGCTGCAATTTTGTTCGACCCTCTTTGCACAATTGGCTGGCAAAGATTGCCCCTGATGCATTATTAAATGCATCCATCTCAAGAAGTGTAGCTGTGGTATCAGTGACCATCCGTTGTACTACTGAATATAGCCCGCTAAGAACCTCCTCATCCGCTTTGAAATCAGCACGGAAACGAAATGATGGATTGAGGTAATAAGCTGCTGCATGGATGGGCCTATGAAGTTGGTTATGCCATCTTCTATCAATTATGTCCCAAATGGGCCTATACTTATCCTCAACTCCAGCATATATGGATCTAATGGCCTCCTTGGCCCTATCCATGCCCTCATATATGTAGCCCACAGCGGGCTTCTCCCCATCAACAACTCGTAGGAGAACTACTAGGGGTTCAGTGACCTGCAAATAATGTTAAACAAAAATAGTTAATTGACAAGTGTGCATGAAAATAAGAAAAATTGAAAAGTTGCACAATGCAAACAAAACAAAAATATGCATATAATATTATAAATTTATAAGATTACCTGCACGATCTCTGCACAAGGGATCCAAAAACCTGGCTCATCAAAAATGCAATCTACTACATCCATCCCTGTAGTGGTCGTAGCATAGGATGAGGAAGTCCACTCCTCACCAACAAACATGCGCCTCAAAGATGCCTTTGATTTTAACAAGGATTTCAATGTGAGGAAATTTGAGGCAAATCTCGTTATACCAAGACGAGCCAACTCCCTTTCCCCCGTGTATTGCCTCATAATGCTAAGGACCAATGCATGATTGTAAATAAATTTGCATATATTCTTGGCCCTTTCAACGCATTCTTTCACCCATCCAAGCTTACCTATATCCTCCAGCATGAGGTCAAGGCAATGGGCCGCACATGGAGACCAAAAGATTTTTGGGTGCCTTTCCATCAAAAGTTTTCCTGCAACAATTTTAAATTAGTTAAAGAATTAGATGTGAAATTTTACCATTAATATTTAAACGTTAAAAAGTTAAAACTTAAAACTTAAAAGAAAACTTTTAAAGTTTACCTGCAGCAACATAACTTGCTGCATTATCCGTCACCACTTGCACCACATTTTCTTCCCCCACCTCATCTATAACTTCCTCAATAGCCTCACATAAGTATGCCGCATTTTTGACATGTGAGGAAGCATCGATGGACTTCAAAAACATGGTGGATCCTAAAAATAAAACAAATTAATTATCAATAAATTAGAATGTAAATTATTCAATTTCAATCACAATGCATATAGAGAAGTAAAATGATCAATCACCTCCGCTGGAAACAAGAAAATTTAGGAATGTTCTATTCCTCCTATCAGTCCAACCATCTGTCATGATGGTGCAACCCTTCTGGCTCCAAGATTGGCGGTGGTCCTCTAGGTCAACTTTCATATCTTCCACCATTTCCAACAAGAGAGGGCCACTCAACTCAGTATCACTAGGGGCTTTAAACCCTGGCCCACAAACGGTTACTGCATCAATCATGCCTTGCCAATAAGGAGACCTGTCACAAATTGAAATAGATTAAATAAAAAAAGTTCAATTTCAATTTCAACTTTCAAATTCAAACCATAAAATTTTAAATTTTAATTTAAAACAATCAAATAAAAAAGTACCTGGCTGCAATAAATGGAATGTTGCAGAAGTACCAAAACTTGCAAATTGCTTTTCTTCCTGCATCATGGACCTCCTTGTTCCAAGACATGCTCTCAAGCGAGGGTTGTGCGCCAGGAGTAGTGCGTGGTACAAAAAAATTGTCTATCTTAGATTTTCGCACTCTAGGACCAAAAGTGTGACTAGGAGTAGGAATAGAAGTACTGGCACTAGCAGAAGCACTAGGACAAAAGGGAGGCATAGAAGAACCCTCTCCAACACAACCTATGGATGCAGCTGTGGATGTGGAGCCGGATGCGGATGTGGATGGAGGGGAACCAATATGACATAACTCCTCTCTTTGTCTTTTTTTGGTTTGCTTATGTATTTCAAAGTTTTCTAATAGGACGTAACAAAAACGGATTGCTTCGGGAGTTGCCTTGTCACAAGGCTCAGTATCATGACCACGTATGCCAGCAATATGATATTTTAATCTATTTATCCCCCCATGGTTAATTTCCTTACAAAACATACACTTGGTTTGATTTCTCTGTTTACCAGGGAATTCTTCAGTGTATTTCCATGCCTCATCTTTTTGACCATGTTTCCTAGGTGGAGGATTAGGATGAGCCATTAGGAAAAAAAATTGTTTTCAAAACGTGAGGGCTGCTGCAATAAGACAATTTTACAAATCATCATTTGAGCATTGTGTTTGACAAAGTTTTAAATTTTAAATTTTAAACTAATTAAAAAAAATGAGCAAAGACTAATTTGTGCATTGTGTTTTTTCTTGAAAATTTTCAAATTTCAAAGAAAGAAATTAACAATTCAGAAAAATCAGCAAACCCTAGATTTTTTTTAGAAAAAATTATAAACACATGTATACAATTTTTTCAAAAAAAAAGTCTAGGGTTTGCTATGCTATTGTTCTATTTATGTCATTGTGATTGAATCATTGAAGTATGCAAGCAGCAATGTAGATTTGGAAAGCTGAAGTTAAAAAAAAAATTAAAAAAAAATGAAAAAATCCATAATATAGAAAAAAAACCAACAAAATCAATAAAAATTAAAACTTACCTCTTTCAAATTTGTTGACAAGTGTTTGAAATGAGCTCCTTGATGCTCTCAATGCAACTGTAGTGCTGCCCCAATGTGATTTGTGCAAGTTTTTCACCTCTTCCTCTCAGCTGGTTGCAAAACTCTTCCTCTCTTTTTTCCCCTCTTCCACTCATAAAACTGAATGGCGATCCCTTTTAGGGTTATAACAAAGGCAAATGGCACAAAACATAATAAAAATGTGTTATGTTTTTTTTGTTTTAGCATCCACTTTTTCCAGCTGCGCCGGCCGGGTCACGACCCTCGGACTCGGCGAGTCAGGGGGTGACTCGCTGACTCGGCGAGTCAGGCGAGTCACACCCTGTGACTCGTTCGGGCTCGGGTCAGGGTCGCCGTGACCCGGCGGAGGTCACTCGGCCCGCGGACTCGCGTGACTCGCGTGACTCGCCGCGAGTCACGGAACTCTGGCTGTATGTTTCTCTTGGCTGGTTCACCACCAAATTTCTTGCTTTCCCGCTAGATAAGCGGAAGGGGCTGGCTTGCCGCCCGTTATTGTATTCACTTTATCTTTTCAACAGATTTGAGATCTAACAATCCCTTGTTCACCGTATTTTCTCACCTTCCCACATTGGGCACTTGGTGATCAGAAAGCGGAAGGGTTGCATTTTTCAGCAAGCTTTGAGTTTATGCTTTCTAACCTTAATGGGTTATCTGTTGGTTGATGATTATTATTGGTCTTAAAAGGCAAAAAATATATCCGGGATATTACATCTTGGTAGAGCAATCATGGACCATCTTAAGAAAGTAATGAGTACTTGTCGTATTTTGGCTTACCAGATTTTTCTAAACCTTTTGTGCTTGATGTGATGCATCTAGTAATGGTATTGGGGCTGTTTTGATGCAAGACAAAACACCCAATTGCTTATGAGAGTCAAAAATTAAATGAGGTTGAAAAGGGTTTCTCTACATATGATGAGGAAATGTTGGCAATCATCCATGCACTTCCAAAATTCCATCAATATCTTGTGGGCAGCAAGTTTATAGTGAGGATTGACCATAATAGCCTCAAGTATTTCATAGAGCAAAAGGGATTAAATGATAGACAACAACATTGGTTGAGTAAGCTTCAAGGATATGATTTGATATTGAATTTGTCAAAGCGTGAATGTGAGATTCTAGATGGTAAAATCAATGATGAAAGGTATAAAGTGTTGAATGCCATCATTTATTATTAGGATTGAACCTATTTTGTGCCGGAAAGTAAAGTAAAACATAAGATTATATTGCTATCCATAACAGTCAGCTTGCTGGTCATCTGGGTTATTTGAAGACACAGAACTACATTTGTGAAAGATTTTCATGGAAAGGTATGAAAGATGATGTTCTCAAGCATTTAAGAGAATGCATAGAGTGCCAAAGGAGCAAAGCTGAAGTTCTTGTTTAGCAGGGATGCTACATCACCTTCCTTTTCCCAATGAAAAGTGGGGACAAATGTAAATGGATTTCATTACCGGGCCGTCCTAGATCAATGGTAAGGATTGTATTTTTGTTGTGATAGATAGATTCACAAAATATGCTCAATTTATTTTGCCTTTCAAATTTAAAGCACCACAAGTCACTGGTTTGTTTTTTCAACAAGTGTTCATGCTTCATGGTGTGCCAAAAAGAATTGTAAGTGATAGAGATCACATATTCATCAACACTTTTTTTGCAAGAGTTGATGAAGCTGGCTGGAACGGAGATTGATCATAGCACTAGATATCATCCTCAAACAGATGGTCAAACAAAGATTGTAAACAAATGTCTTGAAGGTTACTTGAGAAACTATGCTTCAGGTGCAAAAAAAGGCATGGACAAGGTGGTTACTTCAGCAAAATGTTGTTACAACACTAAATATTATATGAGCATAGGCATGACCCCTTTCAAAGCTTTGTATGGTTATGAAGCTTCTACATTTGTGGATTTGGTTTTTTCTGATTCTAGAGCTCCAAAAACTCTTTAGGGGGTCAAAGATAATCAAGATATCCTTAAGGCAATTAAAGATAATATTCAGATTGCATAGGAAGAACAAAAGAAATATGCTGATTGTGAGTTGAGATGTCTTTTGAGGTGGGAGACAGTATTTTCGCATCTTCAACCTTATAGACAATCTTCATTAAAAGTATGTGGAGCAAAAAACCTTAAATCAAAGTTTTATGGGCCTTTTAAAGTAATTAAAAGAATAGGTGAAGTAGCATATGCGCTGGAGTTGCCTTTTCCAGGTGAAATTTGCAATGTGTTCCATGTGTCATGCCTCAGAAAGGCTCTTGGACAGCAAGTGATTCCTTCTACAAATGGCTCCTATGGATGAAAAAGGCAAATTGATACTCATTCAGGGAACAATCTTGCAAGTAAGAGAGAAGAAATTGAGGAGTAAAACAATTTCTGAATATCTCATCAAGTGGAAAAGCTTGCCTTTGGAGGATGCGAGATGGGAAGGAGAGGAGATTCTTAAGCATCCTAGTTTACAAATGTTTGAGGACAAGCATTCTTTGGGTGGGAAGGACTATAATGTCTTCAAACCAAGTCATGATACTTAACTATGCATTAGTTGCCATTTCCTTGGATGACCCAAGAGGAAGTGGACTTAGAGCATCATTGGCAAGTGTTAGAGTCTTTGGCTTGTTTTCTATTCTCTTTTTAAGTTTTGGGCACATTCTTTTATGCAACTTAAGTGATTTTAAGTTGCGGGCACATCTTTTTATGCAACTTAAGTGGCTTCTTTGGCTTGTTTTCTATTCTATTTTTAAGTTGTGGGCACATTCTTTTATGCAACTTAGGTGATTTTAAGGCATGGGCGCATCTTTTTATGCAACTTAAGTGGCTCTTAGCCAAAAGACTTAATATTTTGCCCTTTTGAGTTTAATGACTTAAGAGACATGTACTTTTAATTGTTTTTTAATTAAACATGGACTAAAAGGGTCAAGGGGGCATTGGAAAATAAGGAGCCTATTGGCTCATTGTTGAGGGTTTTATTTGGAGCATTGGATTGGGCTTGCAATGAATCTATGACTGAGATTAAATCACTCTTTTAGTAGTCATTATATAACTTTTTAGGGTTCTCTTGGAGCTCATAATGTTATCAGTCTTTTATCTATTGCTGCTGCAATCTTTAGCTTAAGAATTGAAACCTTTGAGTATCCCTGGTTTTAGAGAGACATATGAGCTCCCCCTAGTCAAAAGGTTGTGTTTTGGTGGAAGGGCTTTAGTTTGTGATGCCCTAACACATCATTTTCAAAGCTGCATATCTTTATCAGGTTTGGAGGTCATTTTGGAAGTGTGATTCAGTTATCAGGTTCAGATTTGGACAACTACAACAATATATCTGCACAGTACTGATCACATGCATCTCAAAAAAATATTAAAAAGTTAATGTAAGTTATTTCTGAAAATTTTGGGCAGATTTGAAGTTTTTCTGTAACTTTTTCATACTTAGAAATATTCAGAAATTTCTTTAAATTAGCAGTAAAATCAGATAAATAACCTGAGTCTAGATCTGAGTTTGTTGAAGGGTTTTTTATTTGCAAATAAATTTCAGAATTTTCTGTTGCTTCTTTTGGAGATATTGTTGTTTTCTAGTTATCCCTATTTGGCGATGTTACATACTTCATGTCCCCCTCCAATAGATTACACAAGTTCTTTACATTCTTTACTTTGTAGGAGGCATCAATAGACTTAAAGAACACCCATTGGCCACATATAGTGGCTATAATACTTATTAGTGCATGATTCTGGCCGTCTGTTAATCCATTGGATAAAATACTGCAGACCCTTTTGTGCTAAATTATTTTTTGATCTTCTAGTATCAGCTTTATATTTTTCACGGTTTCCTCTAGCAAGTGTCCATTGAATCATAAGGACTACATGCCTTGAACTCTTTATTGTGAACAGTTATTGCAGTGACCAATGACTCCCAATATGGATTCCCTGCTACATGAAACTATGTATTGTGGATGAACCTCCAAATCCATGGGAAAGACAAGATTACTCTATTTTTCATATTTAAAATAGGGACAATTCATCAGAGTTGTAGCTACTGGAGCTGTCCTCTTGTCTATTATTTTCTCATTATATCTAGCAATTTCACATTTTCTCTTATAATTTTAGGTTCCATTGCAATAGACAACTGGAAATCTTGGTTAGGGACTCGTGCAAGTTGATATTGGAGGTGATTGATACCTTCTCCCATGTAAAAACCACAAGGATTACATGACACCTTTCCTGATTCTGAACTTGGTTTTCCTCTGTTCAAAGTGGGAGCCTTCTACTGGTTGGTACAACTAGCTAAGGATGGCATTCCCTTTATCACTATGAACCCTGGCTAACTAAGCAACCAATTTTATATTTGTGAAACTTCAGAGACAAGGAAGAAAATAAAAAAAAAGCTTTGAAATACTAGAACGAACTAAAATCTGAAAAAACACAAACAAAATACGAAAAAATTAAGCATGTATCTCTAAAATCCTTAAATATCTTGTCAACATATATCAAGTCAATTGTGTATAAGCATGAATGAGTAGAAAAGTGAATAAAAGAAGGGGGAAAATGTGTTCTAAATTTCTAATCATGCACTCTTTTTTTTTTTAAGCAGTGAATTTTTTCATGGACTAGTGAGTACTTGGCATTTTTGGGCAAATAAATTTTTGAGTACTTGCGTGCAACTTGCCAACCAAGTTTAAGGCGAGTTAACTCACAAGTTGCCAGTAACCTTTGACTCACGAGTACTCAATGGGTTTTCAAACTATGGTCTATTGTGGACATTTTGTTTTGATCCTGAGTTACCGGGTTCGGCACACATGTACCCCATGTTCGGACTGGGTCTGCCTGGGTTTGGGTTCGTACTTGGGTCCGGGTCGGGCTCGCTGCCAAATTTTTTCATTTGATAATATAATGAATAAAAAATTATATATAGATTGGTTAAAGTTTTTGAATTAATTCATTGATTATCATATATTATTATTATACAATATAATATAATATAATAGATATTATAATATTGTATAGTAATATATAATATTATATAATAAATTAATATACTTTATATATATTTATATAGTTTTTGTATATAATATATATTATACTATTAAGTGTCAAATACACTTAATAGTATTTATACATATTATATGCAAAAACTATATATGTATATACATGTACGGACGAACCCAACCCATGAATTCAAAGGGCAAAAGAATTTTGCTGGAACCCACGAACCGCATCCCCAAACCTGAGCCCAAAACCAAACCGGTAACTTAACTTTGATCTAAAAAAAACTTACAAATTTAAAAATCTTTTCCTTCTTAATGTCTTCTATAAAAAGTATGTGTAGTAGTTCTTAATATATTTAAATTTTGGGAACTGGGAAGTTTAAAAAGAACATGTTCATCTTCCATTTAAGCTACATGATAACATAGTCTTTTCCTTCAAATGTTGCTAATTATTGACTTCATTGTGCAGCTTAATATGGGTTGGCTCTTAGTTTCATTGCTTCTAGTTGTTTGTAGTTTTCAGTTTCGTTTGTATACTTAAGGTTTTGGGTGACTTTAGTTTGGATGCTTGATTTCATGTTGCCCAAATATTTCAATCTTAAATTTTCATATATGAGTCAATACTTTAGCCCGAGTCTTTTCGGCCAACTTTATAAATCTTGGAGATAGGTTAGACATGATTTTTGGCAAATGATTTGACTTCTATTCTATCTTAGCTGAGATGTTTTTTAATGGTATATAAATTTCAAGGCCTTTCTCTCAATGGTTAGCACACCTCCTTCCGTGAGGAGAATAGAACAATGTGTTGTACTTATAATCTGAATTTTTTTTACTGATTTGCTCATATTTTTTTCATGTTCCTTGAGATATGCTTGATCCATGCTCCATAAAGGATGGTTAATTGTTGTTATCAATTATATTTTATTTTCTCGTTATTTGTTTGTTCCTTTGTTTTTTACTCTCTTTGAAGTTGTTGACGAGGCACATATCAATATTTTAACATACTGACAAGAATTAGGACAGAGATGGCATTATGACCTGTAATGTAATTTGATCTGTAATTTGATCGGGTAAATGTCCTCTTATGTTGACCACTATGGTCCATATATGTATTTTGAATTGACGTTTTAAGCCTTATAATTTTAGTATCTCATTCTATCACTTATTCTTTATGTTATACAGAGAGTTGGGTATTGGGATTGTACCATACAGTCCACTTGGTCGTGGTTTTTTCGCTGGAAAAGCAGTTGTTGAAAGCTTATCGGTAAGTTTTCAGAACCTCCAAATTGATCTAAATTTTTTTCTCTATTTGTATTTGTATTTTATTACAAAATAATAAGATTTTTATGTACTGATAGCCTTAAAGATTGACGTGCTCTTTAAGTTAAACATATTAGCGGAAGAAAGGTGGGTTACATTGTACAGTCTCCCAAACAAAATAAATGAAGCCAGCCAAATTCTCGAGATGCTGCATTGTACAATGTTAAAGAGGATACTGATTTTTAGCAAATGGAAACTAACCTTGAGACCCACAATTTGTACAGAAATTTACATATAAAATACTCTTCCTGCTAATGAATATTCTAGATTAAGTATGTGCCGTGAACACTGATGCACAATGAAATATAAAATATGTACATAACTATTTATCTCAGGTTTACCGATCATGGCTGTACTGCTGGCAGGCTACGTATTGCTTGGAGAAATAATATTTAATTCCTCATGAAAAAAAAATCTTAACTGTTCAACTAGCTAGAAAGATGCTTTCAGAGGGGGATTGGCTGATACGGTATCATCCTACCACATCGTTGATTGTCAATTGGAATTGAGTTGGGCAATTGGTGGTTAATAAGCAGGGATATAACAGGCATAACCCTTTATGGTGGCTTCTGTTGAGCTCTCAACGTGCACTGCCTGTCATTTGGAATGTGAGGTTACCTTAGCTTGCTTCTGTTGTATTTCAGCCATAACATGACAATTAAAAACTAATGCTGTCCATGAGATGCTTAAAGATGAGATAGCATGAATGTATGCTTACTGAAGGTGTCTTTATGTGACTCACTAGATTGATATTGTCTGGAGTGTGAGATCTTGACCTTGGATATTCTGCTTGGCAGCAAAACCTCCTTCAATGCATTCCTCCAATAGTTAACCCCGCGTTCTCATGGCAATAGCAACCCGGTATATCAAAATTTGAAAATAAAGCTGATATCCTTGCAAAGAATGTTTTCGCTGAAGATGAAGTATAAGTAAATGAATTCTTGTGGTTCTTCCCTTTTGCAGTGAGATATAAAAGTCCAAATACATGACATAATGTCTACACAAGTCATAGCGGTTATGGAGGCTCCCGAAAGAAAGGGGCCTGAAAACAAAACGTTTTGCAATTAGCGGAAAACCAAACATTTTTACAATTATTCTTTGACAAGTTGCATCGTCTGTAAAGACCACGCAGTTTTCTTTTTCCTGCTAACAGTAAAAATTTTCTTTGACAAGTTGCATCGTCTGCAAAGACCGCGCAATTTTTTTTTTCCTGCTAACCTTTGCTTTTACTGTTAGATCTGGATACCTCGGTTTCATGGAGAGAACTTGGAGAAGAATAAAGTATTATATGAAAGAGTTTCTGCACTTGCTCAGAAACATGGTTGCACACCCGCACAATTGGCCCTTGCATGGATACTTCACCAAGGAAAAGATGTTGCACCCATACCAGGTAATCTTCACCACAGAACGATTAATATTCGATGCAGATATCACTTTGGACATTAATTAAAGTGTGTCAATGCTTGAAGATGATTCATTCCACGTCGTGTCACCTTTGGCTTGCAGGAACAACCAAAATAAAGAACTTAGATGAAAACATTGGTTCCTTAAAAGTTAAGCTATCGCAGCAAGAGCTGAACGAGATTGCTTCAGCTGTACCAGAGCATGAAGTTGCAGGTTTGAGGTATGCCGAAGGTCCTTATCAAGCAACGTGGCAATTTGCAAACACTCCTCTGCCAAAACATTAGTTGCTTTGGTGTTGTGTCGTTTACCCTTAGTGTGAACCTTGAACTGAAAAGAAATTATGTCTGCTTTTCAGTCTGATTAAACTGTCAATGCCTCACAGCGGTTTCTCAGATCTCAGAGTGTTTTACCTAGGCCCTCTTTTCAGCTTCTTGGACTCTTTTTAACCCTAGTGCTTTTATATTGCAACTGGATGTATTGATCAGTCCCATTAGCTTACTTTGATCGCTACTTGACCTTTTACAATTTCTTGCCATCCTTTTAAGATAATCTTGATGAAGTAAATTTTAACTAAGGATTCAGTATAGTGGATGCTATTTAAAGAGATTTGAACTCATTATCTTATTACAAGTGTTGCAAAATGCCTGATTTTTTTAACAAAAGACAAAATGATATATAAATGGCTTTGTTGCTTTATAGATCAAACCGACTTCTCAAAATTCTAGATAGATTACTTGGCATAACTGGACAATTTGTAAATTTATAGTTCTGTAACTTTACCGAGATGCTTATAATTGTGAAATTGAATGTGAAAAGACAATAGAGGTTACAGCAATCAATTTGACCTAAAAGAGTGTAATGATGTGCTTGAAGGTTTGATTATGGGCTGATTATATCCGTGGTATATTTCCAATCATCTTTGAATCGTAGTGAATTTGAACAGTAGTTAATTTGTTGAGCATAGCTTAGTAAAGCGCAATTTTCAAGAGGAACAATGATGAATATGGAGGCACTAGCTTAAATTATATTTGTTAAATGTTGTGATATACGAGTCTGGAGGCACTAGCTTGGAATATTTAAGTGTTTAGTAGATTTGTATTTAAGGTAACTGAAATAAACCTAAATTTGTTAAAATCTATATGCAATATAGCTACATACATTATTAAGAATTAGTTTCTGAGTGCATTTCATATAATGCATCCAATGATACAATTCTCTGGTTTAAAAGTTATCTGACAACTACCAATCAATACAGCATAATGATGTTTTTCCCAATAAAACAAGGGACGCAATGCAGCTAGTTCCTACTATAGAGTTAAGTGTAATGGATATGGTATGAGGTTTGGGCGCTAGATTATTTAATTTCAAATTAATCTGATAAGGAGTGGTGGTTTATCATTGTGAAGATATGTCAACTTTGACAAACAATTGTAAGGCAATGTAAGCCATTGATGGTATTCATAAACTCTTAATGAATTAGTATGTTGTTAAAACTAGCTAAATAGGAGGTAATTTAATGCCATGTTCCACGGCATTTTGGAGACAGGGTTGGGGAGAAGTATATTATAATAAGTCATTCTATATTATTATAGTATATATTTAATATATTAAAATAATCTATCCGATTGTAAAAGAATCTACAGGTCATTATTGTTGGTCAATAAGCCACACTTGAACCAAATATTACCCATCGCCAAGAGGTATAATAGCTTACTGGTAGAGGATCCTAACAGAACATGGGAGTTTCTAGATTTAACTCCTAGTTGGACCATGGAAAATTTAACATGATAATAGAGCCCAAGTTAGCAAAGCTGGATAGAGCTAGGATCTCAAGCACTTGCAAATATGGCTCAAAGGGGGTATTGGAAAATGAGTCAGGCAAGAAACAAAGACAAATTAGTCCTTAAGAGGGCCGATAGCTTAGTAGTAAGAGCACCCAATTAGCAAATACTAGGTATTAGGTTTGATGCCTAACTGGTCCATTGAAAATTTCAACAACTATATAATCAATTCTAGATGCAATTGTATAATATATCCTAGTTCTAGTCCCTTCTCTAATTGTTATTGTTCTAGTTCCTCTTTGTCCTCAATAGCACTTGTAATATTGATACCAAGAAACTAAGTTGGTGGAAGCAATACATGTAGACTTAGCTGGACTATATGATCATTGAATTGGTATAAAAAATGAGATTGCCCTTTACAAATATTGCAAAAGCATGCTTTCACCTTTTTGAGGCAACCATGATGGCCACCCAAATTAGTCACATAGTCTATCTAGACATTAGAATGCACCTTTAATTGTATAAATTTATTAATTATAAAAAATCAAAACATAACATGCTTTTTAGTTTTAATCAATTAATAAATACGATCAAATGTGCATCCTAATGTTAAGGTAGAATTGCCTCTATTTCATAGTCCACATTTAGGTTTTTCATATATTATGATTATTAGGTTGGGACAACGTGTTTAAAAAACACTTAGGCAAGTAGGTAGAATTTTTTTGTGACTAATTATATTTTTATCCCGATGTGAGCACACATTAAATATTTCATTAGTGTCCCATATAAGTGTTCCAAAGAATGTCTATTTCATGAGACATTCACATTTGTATATGCATCAAGTAATTAAATGTTCATTTTAAATTATTAATATTGATGTGTGGAAAGGCCACACCCTAAAAGTTCGAATGAGGCTATCACAAGGAATAAAATAAAATAATATAAAATCCATTATA
Source organism: Cryptomeria japonica (assembly GCF_030272615.1). Classification (NCBI taxonomy): domain Eukaryota; kingdom Viridiplantae; phylum Streptophyta; class Pinopsida; order Cupressales; family Cupressaceae; genus Cryptomeria; species Cryptomeria japonica. The sequence goes on from NC_081409.1 coordinate 723,279,109, forward strand.
TTGTGAGAGTAGGAACATTAGGAGGATGGATACCAACCATTCAAATTATCCCATACAATTAGTGAGATTTGAAGTCAGCTACATTATCATTACTATTTTTTAAAAAATTTTAATTCACCTTTGAAGTAAGATTGAGATTATAAATTTTTTTTCATATTATACATTTATTTACCATCATTCTCTAGGAGTGAGATTTTGTATGCAGTTGGTGGAAAAATGTCATCTATAGTTCAACTCTCATTGAAATTAGTTGAAGCTACAAATGTTGGACCTCATAAAATGGATTTTAGATGAGTATGGACTATATATAGTTTTTTGTTTCTGTATTCATTTTATTTGTGTTGTTATATAGAAGTTACTATTATGAAGTAATATATTGAGTTATTTTTTAATGTAGGTTTTCAAAAATAAATTCTTTGCACAAATTATTATGTTTTGATTGATTAATGTGGGATAGGCTCGAACCTTTACATAATTACCACGAAGGAGCACAAGAGGAACTCACAAGTAGTGATAACACTGAGAATACAAAAATAAATAAAGGACAAACCCTTTTTTTGTGAAGAGGCTTTGGCTAGAGCAACCGATCTGCAAAGAATCACTATTTTTTATTAGATAAGCAAGGAAAGGGCACTGATCCCTTACAAAATGAGAAACAACATAGCGAAAACAACAACCAAACACAACAAAATCAGCGAGGGGCCCCCAACACTGAAGCTAACCAGATCACCAAAAATAAACCGGACCAAACAAAAACCAGCTAAAAACAAACCAAACAATCTAACTAGCAACAACTATATAACTAGTACGTTAGCCCCCCAAAATGGGATTCATTGAAGAACATCAAAACCCCAAGTAAAATTTTAAATATTTTTCTAGTGGGTATGCTCTTTTTGATCATTGACCTTTTTCTTTGGTCACCTGCTATTTAGGTTTCCCCTCGAAGCAGTTGTCGTTGTCCAAAAACCGACCCCAATCTCTTATATGCTTCTTTCAGTCGGAAACCTGAAAGAATTCAAGAGAAATGAAATTCTTCTAGACCTTTGTCCACATGATGTCCTAGAAGATTTAACTTGAAGCATGTGTTTTAAGTGATGGAAGGTGGGTCCCAAATGTTAAAGGCTCGCTTTTGGAATAAGGATGTGGTGATTTGATGTGGCAATCAAGCGATATCCTAGGAAGGGACTCGACACTTGGTGAAGGCCCTTTTTTAGTCTGTTCGAGTCTCAAGTTATGCCACGCGAGACCAAAAGCTTGGGCCTCAACGAGTCTCTTTTCTCCAATTGAGTGAGAAGATGAGAGCAGTGGTTGCCAAGGTGATGTGATGGAATCACTTGGGACTCATTGGGTGCATTTTATTCACGTCAACGAAACTCGATAAGGAAAAGGATGTGACGTGGGATGGTTTAGTGAAATTTGATCTGTTAGCTCGACACACAACAAAAAACATGAGACAACTTCAGTGAGTCCTGAATAAAGGGAAGAAGCGCTAGGGGATCTAAAGAAGATGACAAAAGGAATGACAAGTATTGAGATTAGATGTCAAATCAAGTTATGTAGGCAGCTGTAAACATTTCTCCAATCAATGGATAAGATCAAAGGAGGTTGGCATGAGCAAAATAGAATGCACAGGACTTCAAAACATGAGTTTTATGATCAGAGGATAGGAAAATCATGACAAAATTGCCTGTACAAGATAAGCTCCAGATGGGTAATCAAGAAATCCTTATATGCAGCAGAACCAAGGAATTCAAAGTGGTGGTGAATGAGGTTGCATGAGTACATGTGGTGGAGATTTTTGAAAGGGTAGTTGAACTGGTGATCGGAAGTTAACTAAGGGAACTTAAGGCATAAAGTAGAAAGAGAGCTTGCATGTGCGATTACATGAGGATAAGTTATTTTAGAGCTTTTGATTTTTTCTTATAAAGATTAACAGTTAGTGTATTGGCCAAGCATGAATACATAAATGACTATCATAAATTTATTGAGAATGGTTTTAGAGATGAACTGTCCATCCGCAGAACAAGGATGTGCATTCTTGAAGTGTAAATTCTATGATACTGGATGGAGAATATTTCAGTAGATTGTTTTTATAGCGAAAGGGGTTTTGAAAATATGATAGATAACGAAAGGGGTTTTGAAAGGCCCTTTCAGTCGCAAGGAACCTTTCAAAGGTTATCCATAATCTCCCCTTCACCACCGAACGACTGAGAGGCAAGGGAAGAGGAGAATAAAATAACAACGATAGGGGGTGGATGGTTCAGATGCAGAGCTTGTCTGATCCAGAGCGAGTATGGAAGCTGCAACCCCCCCCTTTGATTATATAATTTCTCTTTGAGCTCCTCTTTCCACTTGAATGGCTTCCAGTCTAGAACGATGAGCTCATCCTCTAGTTTTGGGGATGCTCCACGTCTTTTTCCATGGAAATCCTCTTGAAGAGTGTGAAGCACCTCTTCTAGTTGGAATGATGTGAAGCATGCCTCCTCTGAGACATTTGCAACACGATGGTGGTACGACTCAAAACAGTTAGACCACAATAGTAATTAGTTCTCCATCAAGACAATTTTTGGTGCGTATAGTCCTTTTTGTCCTGTTCTGGATTGGTAAAAGAGTCTCTTTTGTGCACATTTGTATGACATGTCAAATGGAAAAGAAACCAATTGTAAACAACCTGAAGATTGTTGCATTTCATATTGCTATAAAAGGAATTCCAGGGCTAAAAAAATAGGGGGTTGGTCTCTTACTGAATGTTATAAGATATAATATCAGAGTTTGGTTCAAAGAAGCTGTTGGGAATCAAAAGGATGTAAATTTCCTAAATGGGTAGTATGAATTAGTTTACGAATTGTCACAAACAATATTGTAGAAATTGTCTCTACGGTATACCTCTCCGTTATTTGTCTTCACAAGGATTTGTGAATGAGTAACAATGTTTGTTGGTTTTCTTCAAGGAAGAGATTAATACCCTTCAATCATGTTGTAGTAATTTGGGGAGTGTTCATTAGATTAACTAAAGAATGATTTCTATATTAATAGAAGGGGTTGTGTTGGTGTAAGGCACTAACATTACTTCAGCCCACTAATGTCAAACAAATCACCAATTAATTGTTTACATTTCAACTCATTCTTGACTCCGTTTCACAGATTGAGCATTGGTTTATGAGAATATAGAGAGTTGATTCGCAGATATCTCATATTTTTACTTATATGTAAGTTGTTTGTACCATAATAAAGGAAATTGCACTGTTCAATATTCTCAAAAGTAATCAGGGAAAATGGGACAAACACTAGCAAGATTATCAAATCTTTCATACCCATTATTAACAATTTTGATAATTATCCACCATTAAGAAGCCTATTGTAAACCCTACTAATGACTTAGGCGGTGAAAGTTGTAGTGATCAAAATAGGGAATACCCTCTTGAGTCTGGTGGAACTCGAAGTGAAGTTGGCTCAACGGAGCCTTGTAGTGTTTTGCTTTTCTGTCTCCAACCTATCGACAACATGAACTGGATGTTGTAAGCTTCATTCCCTAAGTTATAGCATCAAATTCCCCTAAGGGTTGAAGGTAGCAGGAAAAATCCTCAACATAATAAACAGAGTACTAACAATAGTTAACATTTTACTAGCTACCATATCAACATTCTTCTTAACAATATTGACATCTAAGTAGATACTAATAGTCCAATAAGTCTTAAAGTATTTAAACAACTTCCTTCAAAGCAGAAAGCGGGAAATAGACCAAAACATAAATAAAGTATCATTTAGAATTGTAAAGAGCCTCAATTAGGTTCCAATATTTTTCCAGTGTCGAGTATATATATTTTTTCATTATTTCATTTCAATTATTGAATGTATTTCTTATAAATGAATGTGAGAATATTCCACATCTTCACTTTCTTTTATCATTTTTATATATAATAATAAATCAAATATAATTTATTACTATTTTAATTTTTTCTATACTAAATTTAACTATTGATAAAATTAAATAATTGATTTTTAATTTTTATAATATTTTTTGTAAATAATTTTGCTTATATATTTTATTATTTTTTTTAAATAATTATTTTTCCCTGCTTAAAACACTAACATTTCTTTCCATTTTCCCTTTAAACTTGAAATTTAAATTATTGTGTAAACTATATATTAATGGACCAACGGGCTTTAAAGATCTATTCTTGAAAATTATGCATTACAAGAGAATGAAATTCTTCCTTTCAATATGTTTTAAATTTTAAATTTTGATAGTATAAAAAATGTCATATTTCTAATTTTTTTAATGTAAGTGTTAGGTTAAATCTAGATGTTTAATTTTTATATATTCTTTTATCACATTATTGTAATTATAATAATTAACTATGATCAATTATTTGCAAATTATTTTATATGGGAGGGTAAAATATTCATTATGAAATAAGTATGATGTAATAGATTTTAATATTTTTAAATTATATTATCTTTTAAAATAAGATAAGATATTTATAATTAAATTTGGACTATCATAATAATATAAAACAATTATTTGATTTATTAATATATATTTAATAGTTCATCAAATGCTATTTTTATGAATAAGATACATATTATAATCTATATCTAATATCAATTAGTATTATTCGTATTCATATTTAAAACTCTTTTTATGAATTGAGACATGTATTTAGCATTCTCAAGTATTACATTTTATCCATATTTTGAAATATGCTCATCATTTATAAGTACAATTATAAATATAAAGGAACACACTTTGCAAAATTTAGTTGAATTAAGTCAATCTTTTTAAAATTATAATAAAATTACTCTTTGATAGTATGATTACTTATCCGAAATCAATTTTGTTACTAAACCATAATTCTAATATTTGAGCTAGTAATTAGTTAGAAACTAGAAATGATTTACTAGCCTCTTATTGTCCTCTAGACCCACACCTTTCTTCTCACTATACTTGATTCATCCAAATGATCATGTGAACCACATAATATGTTATGAAAATTCTCAGTAGTCCTAACACATTTTTGAATAACACTAACACTATGTCCAACATAAAGAACCAACATATTACTATAATGTGTTCACTATTTATGTGAGTATTCAAGTCCTTTGTTAAATGACATACACATTGACCACAATATGCCAATTTTTTTTATTCCTTCTCTAATAATATATTCTTTGGATCTTATTTCCACCATGAAAATGTCTATTCCCCTCAATGAAAATAGTTTATAAAGGATGCATCCATCTAAAAAGAGAATTCATGGTAGGCAAAAGAAAATAAAAATATATGAGTTTCGACATCATCCATATCACTTAAAGACATTTAATACAATACATCATTATAGTACATAGAAGCAACTAATTATCTCCGAAATAATATACTTCCCCTCTCAATCTAAACAATTTATTAGAATATCATGAAAATACATTCACTTATAAAGAGAAATTGTAGTAAAGAAAACAAACAAAAAAACGTATATAAATTTTAAAACTGTATATTTAAAACGTAGATACATATAACATTTTATATCTTTACAATGTCCCAAAAAACCATGAAAGAATTTGAACAAATTTCTATTACCATGTAACAATCTCCACTAATCCACGACCTAATGAACAAATTTTTTAAAAAATTATGTACATTTCAGATATTTAAAATCAATACATTCCCAATTATTATTCAAGTATATTCATGTTTAACAAGAATCCAGATATTCCAGATACTCCACCCCAGTCTCACTTTGGCTGGATTAATAAGAATCCAATGTAACTCATCTTTTTTCAATACTGCTTATATCCAAGGTTTTAGTATACTCTCCAGACAAAGCAACGAAGCAGCAATGAAGGAGGACCTACTACGTTAAAATTTTCAAGAATAAAAAAAAAACACACATACGAAAAAGCCTAAGATAAATGAAAATTGAATTTTGAGCACCTCATAACACTCTTGTGTAATATTGTGTTTACCAGAGGTCATTCAAAAATTATTTTGATTTTGAATGAGTTTTCATTTTTCATTTTGATGTTGTATTAATACTAGAAACCTTGTCCTCAGATTCTTTTCTCTTTCATGGTTTTTAGCCGTCTTCTGCATTTCATGCTTTTTATCCCTCGACACTTCATGCTTTTTTCTCTCTTGGGCATTTCATGCTTTTTGGCACATTTTTTCTTTTTGTTAAAATTTTATAAATTCATTTGTTTTTTTAATATTTGCATTTCAATATAAAGAGAATCTAAACTTTTTAAATGGTTATTAATTTATTTTTAAAAATTAAGAGTTAATATTTAAATATTGATTTTGAATATTAAAATAGTCAAGTTTTATAGAACAAAAAGTTTATATAAATTTTAATGTGATGTTACTTTTAATCTTGATATTTGAGTGATATATTATAATAAAATGTGGAATTCAAACCTAAATTTAAGATTATGAAATACTAAAGAGAGATGATTTTTCTTTCTAATAAAGATAAATAAATCAATCTTAAGGAGTTGTTTAATTAGATCACAATTGTATTCAATTAGACATACATGTTCATCACTATGTTTTAATTAGATCTTTGTCACATTTTATTAAGCAATACATCACATTGTTCTAATTAAACTTCCATAACTATCTTTCAAAGATTATAGCCAAAGTATGCCGAAAATTTCATATTTGTTCATTAATCCTTTAAAAATTATTATATTGTGATATTGTATTTAATATTAAATTATTATTAAGATATGATTATATTACTATGTTTTAATATATTCTTCTTTTTAAACTTTTATATTTTCATTAAACTCTTTACAAAAATTAAAAAAAAGTTTTTACTACCAAATTATTATCATATTTATTAGATCCAAATAATTATGAAGATAGATTAAATTGATTAATAAATTAAATTAGAGTTATAGTGTTAAATAATTATAAATTATTTAAATGGGTACATGAGAGGAGAAAATAAGTAAAATAAAATTTTTATTTATTTTTAAAAGAGACATGTTTAGAAAAATGAATAATTAAATATATATAATAATAAAATGTTTTTTTTTTAAATTTTCATGCATTTAAGTGTCACAGGCATGTTAAGTAAAATGATTCTAGTTTTTATTGATAGATTCTTTTGAATAATATATGAGTATAATACACCTTTGGTATAATTACAATTGATATCTATTTAAATCATCTCACAATATAATATATCAAGCAACATGATTATATATATGCACAAATAGTTTTGATACAAGATATAAAAAAAAAATCACCACTCGAACAAAATGTGGTGTATCATAATACAAAAATAGCATAAAATCCATCTCATAACCCTATAAGATGTGGCTATCACACTCCTTGGGTCTTGGCAGTGGCCATGTGACAAATGATCGCCTATGTGATGCTATAAAACATGAGTAACTCCTCAAGACACTCCATGTTTGTAGGCCCCAAACGAGGCCATTGAGTTCTTCTACGTCCACCTTAGCATCTATATTTGGCTATTGTAATCATTCCTGCTTGGCTCATACCCACTCCACATCTTCTTTTAGGGATACAAAACAATAATGATCGATCATACTCTACTCATATGTTTCCCTTAGTTGTGCTACATGCTTAAATATTTCCACATGTTGTCTTGCTATTTGTTGAGGCCTATAGCTAGGTCATACTATTTTTTGGACATCTATAAAGGGGACTATTTTTGCTATAACATGATCTATAAAGTCAATCCATGTCTATGTGCTAAATATGAAAAAGAAACTAATGTACTACCAAATATCTCATCATGCATATCAAATGAAGGGCACACAATGTACTAAAAGGGGGGGAAGGTGAATTAATATATCCAATTTTCATTAGTTTCCATCAATAACTTATATCAATTTAAGCATCAAATTCAATTAAATTATATATCCTAATGAGCAACAAATAAAACATGTAAATCCACACACATTCACATAATGAACACTAAATATACGAGGAAATTTTGGATTAGAAAAACCAAGGTGAGAATAACTATTTGGATCCACTACCCAAATCTAGCCTCACAAATAATAAATCAATCATATCGATAGTGTAGGAACCAATACTGGAGACACTAATCCCCTTAATGTATTATGAGATTCAACTCACTAGAGACACCTATGTCATAAGCCTAGGTCTAGAAAGACAACTCAACAACTAGGACCTCAACCTCAACAAATATGTGATATCATTTTAGGACCTTCAAATTACAGCTTGACTTTGATCAAATATTATTTCACACAGTCTCCTTTGTTGCTTATGATATTTTCATAATGCCACACATGAATCAAGAAATATTCTTCGAACCCATTCTTCCATTCTCATAATATGAACTTTAATCCTCTAAAGTACATCACTTCATTAAAAAAACTATTTGTAGGAATGACTGTAGAAAAATCATAGATATGAGTCATACCTACAATTACAAACATAATATGGCCATATACATAATTAAACATTTTACAGCTCAACCATACATTTTTACTTCATCAAATATGTAGTAGGTTAGATCCTAATTAGTCCATACACACACTAATGCACAATATTTCATAAGGAATCTTAAGTAGGTCCTAAAGGTTATCCATGCACAATATTTGATAGAAGTGCAGACACTACAATCCATCTGCAAGTTGGCCATATGAAACGTGTAATTGGCATGGCCCAAAAGTTCACACATGACTCTACACATGGAAATATGTCACATGGATCTTAATAAAGATTAGAATAATCATAAGGGACATCCTTCCTGAATTTTTGGTAGTATACACTCAAAACAATTGTCAGACCATTCCATAACACAAATTAGGTTTGTCAGTTACACAATAACAAACTATTGAAACAAATGTTGTCTGTCACCACACTAGGATTATGTAAACTTTAGATACTAATAAAAATTATGTAGGAATACTCTCCATTCAAATTGTAGGTCTTAACTCTTATGTATTAGCAAATGGAGATCTCTACAAGTTACTAGAACAAGCACACTAACATGGTAATTGCAACAAAATTTTTGAAACAAACTTCTATCAATATGAAATTTTGTATTGACCAATTTTGCAATCATATTAATCAGTGGGACTACATAAGATTTCCACAACTTAAAATGAACTAACATGACAATGACAGTAACATAAATCTTGAACTACCCAAATACAACAGGAGTAAGCCGCATGACCACAACTCTACTAATAACATTTGTCCAATAATCTCCTTCTGAAGAAACTTCATTAAAATCAAATGTAATAATTATAAACTATTGGATATATATGAATCTTCTCACCTAGATCAACTACCTATCAATGGGGACTGCCTCTAGAGTCATTTTTGTGACTATTTCCATAGTCAAGTTTTAAAGGTTGGGGAATCATAATTATATCTCTGATTTCCTCATCATGCTCATACTAAATCACTTTAGAGGACCTTGAGTATGTCATATATCTTGTATGTTCTTATGGATCATAGGCTTGTATTTTAGTTCCTACTGCTCATATTGAGATCCTATCTCTATCTACTATTGTTCCTGATCATATTGGAATTGGAAAATGCATGACCCCAATTTATTTAGTGCTATAGGATATTGTTCTTCTAGAAATGGTTAATTAGTATTCATTTATTGTAAACATATCATCCTAATTTATGAAGTCTCAATTTTCAAATATGGAGAACTATCTTGAGGAGATTCATCTCCTCTTTTTTTGGTAGCCACATAAGTGTTGTCAATTCATCTTCATCGCCCATGTAGCTTGTTCTACCTGAATTTTTACAAAATTCTAGATTGTCACCTTATACATTGATTGGCTATGTATTTGATTTGGTTGTGGCATCATGATCCTTCATAGACATATAAAAAAATTTAGTTTCTAGAGGCACACAATATTTTGATTCTTGATTCTTCTAGTTTATTAAAGTAGTTTTTACAATCTCCAATGAATTTTTCATTCCAAATGGGAGAAATGTTGTTTGCAGATAATGGATCTTGGTCCATCTTCAAGTGTTTATCGTTTGTATAGGAGCTACTTCTTCATGAGAGGATCCTTATCCTCATTTTGTATCTCTTATGGGTGAAATTAATTGTACCTTTATGAAAGAAGCAGTGCTTTTGTGGTTCTATCAAGTCCTCATTTCCTTCTTTCACTAGTACAATTATTTTATTCTCTTTTAGAGGATAATTTTTTCCCATGTGGTTTTCTCTTTTTCTCTACATGCAAGAGATTAAATTGCTTGTACATGTGGGTACCTCATTAGGCATTTTAGTTGAGACCCATCCATTCATCCACCTTTGGATTCATGTTTGGGCTTTTATCTTCTTCCCGCGTTAGTCTTAAGGGGGGTGTTAGAGTGATTAATATAATCACCTAATTAATTATCTAATTATGTCCATTATTACTTTGTTCACTTAAGCTAAATGTAAGAATTTCTAATATTTTATTAGATTGAGTTAAATTAGCATGCTAATGGCACCAAACCTCACATACATTACTTTGTTTCCAAATTGATGGGATTTGAATTCCAAACAAAAAACTATATAAATTATTTCATTCTTAAAAGTGAGAGGAACTCAAAATTAGCCTTTAGTCTTTGTCTATATAAAGGACACGAACTAAGATTACAAATAGTTTCTTATTAATTTATTACAAGCCATGAGAACTAAAATAGAGTAACATAGTATGATAGTTCTTTCTAGGTCTATCCAATGACCAATGACAAACAATAGAATGAACATTATATTTTTGCACTATGATAAACATTGATTACAATGATATGATCACAACCTATTACTCTATAAAAAACCTACAAAAATATTCCCACTCTTTTGTGTTTACTTTATTATGATTTGACATCTCTATCTAAATCTAATTAGTGCCTCTCTGTGTCATCTATATAATTATTCTCTTGGCTTGCATTTTCCACTCTCCCTCCTTTCCAATTCATCTCTATCAAAGACCAATGCTTTGCTCTTGTGTTCATGATCTAGCACCTTTCTTTTTGTCTTCTCTCCTTTCATGCAAATCCTCACTAGATCCAAGAATCATCCCATCGATCCCAAAGCATATACAATATCTTTCCTTGGTCCCATTCAATCGGTCTTCATTAAATCCTTTCCATCTCTAACACTTCTTCCCACCGCTACTTGATACCTCACAGTGAGAAATGCTATGAATTTTGTTTCTAATCTCGCATCGCTCCTTTCTCCCCCTTTCATATTTTGTTCTACATTTTTTTAACCATTCCAATTTCTCTAACTCCCATAGATTGAATTCTTCTTTCGAGATTCTTCATCAACTAACACAACAATGAGCATTTTCTTCCAAACAACCCACTTCAATAAATAACATAAAAATAAATCATATTAGGGTGGTTGGATGCTCCTACATTAGACTCTTCAGGAGACTAAAGAAATCATGTTCTCTTTCACATGAAGTCATAAATTAGAAATTATTCCCCTCTGTACTATTTCTTTTGCTTCTTCCAACATCATTTTGAAACAATCACCATGATTCTCCACCATTGCCATGTAGCTATCCTTCTCTCCATTCATAGCTATCCTTCTCCAAAGATTCCTTTCCCATTTAGCCACATCTATATCAATACAAATGACTAGAGAAATTAAACTTGTCCATGACATCAAATTGGTCCTCCTTGTCCAACTATCCTTCAACCCCATCAAAGTCATCCATATTATACAGATTTGGAATCCACCATTCACATCACAACCCAAATTATCTTTTTAAAAAATTACTTTATTCATCATGTCAAATGAAAATGAAACATTGTCCAACAATTTTATCTCTTCTCATTTTTCTACAATAATTTCTTTATCATCAGCTACAGGGTGATCCCACAATACTGGGTTACACATTTTTGTGCATCTTGATTTTTGATGAAATCATACATTTTTTAGAAAATATAATGATTTAAGCTTTAAGAGGTCCCATTTGAAGTAATTAATTGAGGAGAGTTATATCAAAGGCTCTTAGATCAAAATTTATTGTATAGAACCTCTCTTCTTCTAAGTCATACATGCAATGGAGTCTCCTTTACACCTATCAAAATGCTGATAAAAACATCACTTTTACATTAGCTTTTGGGGGGTCAATTGAATTCATTTAGAAGTTTGTTTTTTTTTTTTAAGTATTTAGTCCTTAATATAAGCTTTCCAAATAGTATAATTTTTAATACATTTAATTTCATGAATATATTTATGTTTTATTTCTTATGAATGTAGGTTTTTCATCGAACATGAAGGATTATGTTTCACACATGGAAAAATTAAAAAATAGAGAAAAAAATTGTAAAAAAAATATATTTTTGCCAGGAACTCATATCCTCATTTTCCTTCTCATGTGTTTTTCATCTACAAGCCTCAATAACTCCATCTCCCATTGACACATGTCATCCTTACTATTCATTTCTTCATTCATTTCATTTTCTACTTTTAAAATTTTCTCTTCCACAACTCCACTCAAATATTTAAGAAACCTCATTATTTAAAACACTAAATTCATCTAGCAAGTACCTTTCTCTTTTCATGCATTCTTAATAGTCTTCTTCCAAGATACTCTAGGAAGTATGACGATCTTCTTCCTCTTTGGTTTTCCACCAGTCAATACTTTGGTTAGTCCATGTTCCTTTACATTTTCATTTTTCTTTGGCATGGTCTTGACCATGATTTTCCTTTCCATCTTCCATCAAAATAGGGAATACCCTCTTAAGTCTGGTGGAACTCAAAATGAAGAAGGTTTAGCATAGTACTAACAACAATTAACATTTTACTATCTACCATATCAACATTCTTTCTACTAGCTACCATATCAACATTCTTCTTAACATATTGACATCTAAGTAGATACTAATAGTCCAATAAGTCTTAAAGTATTTAAATAACTTCCTTCAAAGCAAAAAGAAGAAACAAACCAAAACATAAATAAAATATCATTTAGAATTGTAAAGAGCCTCAATCAGCTTCCAATCTTTTTCTAGCTCCGAGTATATTATTATTTTTATTATTTTAATACAATTATTGACTGTATTTCTTATAAATGAATGTGAGAATATTGCATCTTTACTTTCTTTTATTATTTAAATATAATAATAAATCAAATATAATTTATTAACATTTTAATTTTTTCTATACTAAATTTATCTATTGATAAAATTAAATAATTGATTTTTAATTTTTATAATATTTTTTATAAATAATTTTGTATTTAAAAAATATTTTCTACTTGAAAAAGTAACATTACTTTCCATTTCTTTTCATTTTTTCTTTAAACTTCAAATTTAAATTATTGTGTAAACTACATATTAATGGATCAATGGGCTTTAAATATCTATTTTTGAAAATTATGCATTACAAGTGAACCATTCAATATTTTTAAAATTTTCAATTTTGATAGTATAAAAAGTGTCACATTTCTAACTTTTAAGAGTTTTTAATATAAGTGTTAGGTTAAATCTAGATGTTTAATTTTTTTATATTCTTTTATCATATTGTTGTAATTCTAATAATTAATTATGATCAATTATTTAGAAATTATTTTATATGGGAGGGTAAAATATTCATTATGAATTAAGTATGATGTAATAGATTCTAACATTTTTAAATTATATTATCTTTAAAATTAAGATAAGATATTTATAATTAAATTTGGACTATCATAATAATATAAAACAACTATTCCATTTATTAATATATATTTAATAGTTCATCAAATGCTATTTTTATGAATAAGATACATATTATAATCTATACTTTATATCAATTAGTATTACTCTTATTCATATTTAAAACTCTTTTTATGAATTGAGACATGTATTTAGCATTCTCAAGTATTACATTTTATCCATATTTTCTTATAAATAAAGGCACACACTTTGCAAAGTTTAGTTGAATTAAGTCAATCTTTTAAAAATTATAATAAAATTATTCTTTGAGAGTATGCTTACTTATCCTAAATCAATTTTGTTACTAAATCCCAATTTCGTAACTACACGGCGTACTGGCCATATCCACCCTAATGTCTCTTTCTAAAAATTGAATTTTGAGCACCTCATAAGACTGTTGTATATTGTGTTTAGCATAGGTCACTGAATGAGTTTTCATTTTTCAATTTGATGCTAAGATTCTTCTCTTTCATGCTTTTTAGCCGTCTTTTACATTTCATGCTTTTTATCCTTCTTGGACCATGTTTTTTGGCATTATTTTTTTTGACACTAAAACAAATTTATTTATGTAAAATGGTAATTAATTTCATTTTTAGAAATTCAGAGAATATTTAAATATTGATTTCCTCATACATGATTTCTTGAGCTAAGTCATGCAAAAATAGATTGATAAGTATGTCTTGAAACATTTAAATAGAATAGGTCAACAATGCGAGTCTGTATTTCCATATTCTGATTAATTAATACCATTTTTTAAACATAATACAATACAGTTCCAACAATACTTTCTAACTCATCATCCTATTACCCTATTATATTCCATGTAACAATCTGCACTAATCCACGACCTAATGGCCATATATTCCAGATGCAACAATATGCACTAATCCCACGACGTACCCGCCATGTATTCCAGAAACTCCATATTTTATGCCATATATTCCAGATACTCCACCCCAGTCTCACTTTGGTTGGATTAATAAGAATCCAAGGCACGAAAAAAGGGCTATTGCTTATTATGCCAGGGGTGTCATAAATGAAGTATCCAAAACTATATACCCACTTCACTTCTCTGGAAAAGACAATGGAACTCTTCTTTTTTCAATACTGCTTATATCATATTCACTTTCATTTGTCTAGTTTTAAGTATACCGTCATGACAAAGCAACGAAGTAGGACCCACTACGTTAAAATTTTAAAAAAAAAAAAAAAAAAAACGAAAAAAACTAAGATAAATGAAAATTGAATTTTGAGCACCTCATAACACTTGTGTATTGTGTTTAGCAAAGGTCACTCAAAAATTATTTTGATTTTGAATGGGTTTTCATTTTTCATTTTGATTTTGTATTAATACTAGAAACGTTGTCCTGAGATTCTTTTTTTTCATGCTTTTTAGCCGTCTTGTACATTTCGTGCCATGCATTTTTTTTTTTCTTGGGCATTCCATACTTTTTGGCACATTTTTTCTTTTGTTAAAATGTTATAAATTCATTTATTTTTTCAAATATTTGCATTTAAATATAAGAGAATCTAAATTTTTTAAATGGTTATTAATTTATTTTAAAAATTTAAGAGTTAATATTTAAATATTGATTTTGAATAATAAAATAGTCAAGCTTTATAGAACAAAAAGTTTATATAAATTTTAATGTGATGTTACTTTTAATCTTGATAATTGAGTGATATATTATAATAAAAGATTAAAATGTGGAATTCAAATATAAAATTAAGATTATGAAATACTAAAAGAGAGATGATTTTTCTTTCTAATAAAGATATAAATAAATCAATTTTAAGGAGTTGTTTAATAAGATCACAATCGTATTTAATTAGACATACATGTTCATCACTATGTTTTAATTAGATCTTTGTTACATTTTATTAAACAATACATCACATTGTTCTAATTAAACTACCATACCTATCTTTAGAATAATATAGCCAAAGTATGCCCAAAATATCATATTTGTTCATTAATCCACTTCAAAAATTATTATATTGTGATATTGTATTTAATATTAAATTATTATTAAGATATGATTATATTACTATGTTAATATATTCTTCTTTTTATACTTTTATATTTTCATTAAACTCTTTACAAAAAGAAAAAAATGTTTTTACTACCAAATTATTATCATATCATTATATTATTATTAGATTCAAATAATTATGAAGATAGATAAAACTGATTGATCAATTAAATTAGAGTAATAGTGTTAAATAATTATAAATTATTTAAATGAGTTGATGAGAGGAGAAAATAACTAAAATAAAAAATTTGTTTATTTTTAAAAGAGATATGTTTATAAAAATGAATAATTAAATATAATAATTTAATGTTTTTTAAAAAAAAATTTGATGCATTTAAGTCTCAGAAGCATGTCAAATAAAATGATTCTAGTTTTTATTGATAGATTATTTTGAATAATATATGAGTATAGTACACCTTTGGCATAATTACAATTGACATCTAGCCAAAATCATCTCACAATACAATATATCAAGAAACATGATTATATATATGCACAAATAGTTTTGATACAAGATATAAAAAAGAAATCACCACTCGAAAAAAATGTGGTGTATCATAATACAACAAAAACATACAATCCATCTCATAACCCTATAAGATGTGGCTATCACACTCCTTGGGTCTTGGCAGTGGCCATGTGACAAATGATTGCCTATGTGATGCTATAGAATATGAGTAACTCCTCAAGACACTCCATGTTTGTAGGCCCTAAATGAGGTCATTGAGTTATACTACATCCACCTTAGCATCTATAGTTTTCTATTGTAATCATTCCCTCTTGGCTCATACCCACTCCACCTCTTCTTTTAGCGACAACAAACGAGAATGAATAACTTATATCAATTTAAGCATCAAATTTGATTAACTTAGATATCCTAATGAGAACAAATAAAACATGTAAATCCACACACATTCACATAATCATCACCAAATATACGTGGAAATTTAGGATTACAAAAGCCAAGGTGAGAATAACTATTTGGATCCACTACCCAAATCTAGCCTAACAAATAATAAATCAATTATATAGATAGTGTAGGTACCAATACTGGAGACACTAATACCCTTAATGTATTATGAGCTTCAAATCATTAGAGACACCAATGTCATAAGCCTAGGTCTAGAAAGGCAACTCAACAACTAGGACCTCAATCTCAACAAATATGAATGATATCATTTTAGGACCTTCGAATTATAGCTTGACTCTGATCAAATATTATTTCACACAATCTCCTTTGTTTCTTATGATATTTTCATAATGCCACACGTGAATCAATAAATATTCTTCAAACTCATTCTTCCATTCGCATAATATGAACTTTAATCCTCTAAAGTACATCACGTCATTAAAAAAACTATTTGTAGGAATGAATGTAGAAAACTCATAGATATGAGTCATACCTACAATTACAAACATAATTAAACATTTTACATGTCGACCATACATTTTTACTTCATCAAATGTGTAGTAGGTTAGATCCTAATTAGTCCATACACACACCAATGCAAAGGAACATGCCACATGTACACTTCATAAGGAATCTTAAGTAGGTCCTAAAGTTTTTCCATGCACAATATTTGATAGAAGTGCACACACTACAATCCATTTGTAAGTTGGCCATATCAAACTTGTCTTTGGTATGGCCCAAAAGTTCACACATGACTCTACACATGGAAATATGTCACATGGATCTTACTAAAGATTAGACTAATCATAAGGGACATCCTTCCTGAATTTTTGGTAGTATAAACTAAAAACAATTGTCACACCATTACCTAACACAAATTAAGTTTGTTAGTTACACAATAACAAACTATTGAAATAAATATTATCTGTCACCACACTAGGATTATGTAAACTTTAGATACTGATAAAAATTATGTAGGCATACTCTCCATTCAAATTGTAGGTCATAACTATTAAGTATTAGAAAATGGAGATCTTTGTAAGTTACTAGAACAAGCATACTAACATGGTAATTGTAACCAACTTTTTGAAACAAACTTCTATCAATGTGAAATTTTGTATTGACCAATTTTGCAATCATCTCAACCAGTGGGACTACATAAGATTTCCACAACTTAAAATGCACTAACATGACAATGAAAGTAACATGAATCTTGAAATGCCCAAATACAACAAGAGTAAGCCTCATGACCACAACTCTACTAATAAAATTGTCCAACAATCTCCTCTTGAAGAAACTTCATAAAAATCAAATGTAATAATTGTACAAACTATTGCATATATATGAATCTTCTCATGTAGATCAACTACCTCTCAATGAGGACTGACTCTGGAGTCATTTTTGTGACTATTACCATAGTCAAGTTTTTAAGGTTCGGGGAATCATAATTATAGCTCTGATTTCCTCATCATGCTCATACTAAGTCACTTTAGAGCACCTTGAATATGACATATATCTTGTATGTTCTTATGGATCATAGGGTTTTATTTTAGTTCCTACTGCTCATATTGAGATCCTATCTCTATCTACTATTGTTCCCGATCATATTGGAATTGGAAAATGTATGACCCCAATTGATTTATTGCTATAGGATATTGTTCTTCTAGACATCGTTACTTAGTATTCATATATTGTAAACATATCATCCTAATTTGTGAAGTCTTAATTTGTAAATATGGAGAACTATCTTGAGGAAATTCATCTCCTCTTTGTTGGTAGCCACATAAGTGTTGTCAATTCATCTTCATCTCCCATGTAGCTTGTTTTACATGAATTTTTATAAAATTCTAGATTGTCACCTTCTACATTGATTGGCTATGTATTTGATTTGGTTGTGGCATCATCATCCTTCATAGCCATATCAAACCTTTAGTTTCCAGAGGCACACACTATTTCGATTCTTGATTCTTCTAGTTTATTGAAATAGTTTCTACAATCTCCAATGAATTTTTCATTCCCAATTGGAGAAATGTTGTTTGCAGATAGTGGATCTTGGTCCATCTTCAAGTGTTTATCATTTGTATATGAGCTACTTCTTCATGACAGAATCCTTATCCTCATTTTGTATCCCTTATGGGGGAAATTCATTGTACCTTTATGAAAGAAGCAGTCCTTTTGTGGTTATATTGAGTCCTTATTTCCTTCTTTCGCTAGTATAATTATTTTATTTTCTCTTTTAAAGGATAATTTTTTCCCACGTGGTTTTCTCTTTTTATTTACTTGTGAGAGATTACATTGCTTGTACATGTGGGTACCTCATTAGGCATTGTAGTTGAGATCCATCCATTCATCCATGTTTGGGGTTTTATCTTCTCTCCATGTTAGTCTTAAGGGGCGTGTTAAAGTGATTAATATAATCACCTAATTAATTATCTAATTATGTCCATTATTACTTTTTTCACTTAAGCTAAATATAGGAGTTTCTAATATTTTATTAGATTGAGTTAAATTATCATGCTAATGGCACCAAACCTCACATTAATTACTCTGATTCCAAATTGATGGGATTTTAATTCCAAACAAAAAACACTACAAATTATTTCATTCTTAAAAGTGAGAGGAACTCAAAATTATCCTTTAGTCTTTGTCTATATAAATGAAATGAACTAAGATTACAAATACTTTCTTATTAATGTATTACGAGACATAAGAACTAAACTAGAGTAACATAGTATGATAGTTCTTTCTAGGTCTATCCAATGACCAATGGAAAACAATAGAATGAACGTTATATTTTTGCACTATGATAAACATTGATTACAATGACACGATCACAACCTATTACTCTATAAAAAACCTACCAAGATATTCCCACTCTTTTGTCTTTACTTTGCTATGATTTGACATCTCAGTCTCAATCTATTTGGTGCCTCTTTGTGTCGTCATAATAATTCTTCTCTTGGCTTGCATTTTTCTACTCTCCCTCATTTCCAATTCATCTCTATCAAAGAACAATGATTTTCTCTTGAGTTCATGATCTAGCACCTTTATTTTTGTCTTCCCTCCTTCCATGCAAATCCTCACTAGATCCAAGAATCATTCCATCAATCCCAAAGTATATTCAATCTCTTTCCTCGGTCCCATTAGACCGGTCTTCATTATCCTTTCTTTCTCTAACACTTCTTCCCACTGCTAATTGATACCTCATAGTGAGAAATTCTATGCATTTTGTTTTTAATCTCGCATCGCTCCTTTCTCCCCCTTTCATATTTTGTTCTACATTTTTTTTAACCATTCCAATTTCTCTAACTACCATAAACTGAATTCTTCTTTCGAGATTCTTCATCAGCTAACACAACAATGAACATTTTCTTCCAAACAACTCACTTAAATAAATAACATAAAAACAAATCATATTAGGGTGGCTAGATGCTCCTACATTAGATTGTTCAGGATTCTAAAGAAATCTATTCTCTTTCACATGAAGTCATAAATTAAAAATTATTCCTCTCTGTACTTTTTCTTTTGCTTCTTCCAACATCATTATGAAATAGTCACCATGATTCTCCACCATTGCCATGCATTTTTATTTGCTCCATTCATAGCTATCCTTCTCCAAAGATTCCTTGCCCATTTAGCCACATCTAATTCAATACAAATCACTATATAAATTAAACTTGTCCATGACATCAAATTGGTCCTGCTTGTCCAACTATCCTTCAACCCCATCAAAGTCATCCATAGTATACAAATATGCACTTACTATCTCGTATTCTTCTTCTTCAATTTGCAACACCTCCCTCAACAAATCATTTTGGACTCCACCATTCACATCACAACCCAAATTATCTTTACAAAAATTTACTTCATTCATCATGTCAAATGAAAATGAAACATTGTCCAACAATTTTATCTCTTCTTTTTTTTCTGCAATAATTTTTTTATCATCAGCTACAGGGTGATCCCACAATACTAGGTTATGCTTTTTGGTACATCCTGATTTTTGCTAAAATCATAATTTTTTTAGAAAATATAATGATTTAAGCTTTAAGAGGTCCCATTTGAAGTAATTAATTGAGGAGAGTTAGATCACAGGCTCTTAGATCAAATCTTATTTGATAGAACCTCTCTACTTCTAAATCATACATGCAATGGAGTCTCCTTTGCACCTATCAAAATGCTGATAAAAAACCACTTTTACATTAGCTTTTGGGGGGTTGGTTGAATTCATTTAGAAGTTTTATTTTTTTAAGTATTTAGTCCTTATTATAAGCTTTCCAAATAGTATAATTTTTAATATATTTAATTTCATGAATATATTTATGTTTTATTTCTTATGAATATAGGTTGTTCATCAAACATGAAGGATTGTGTTTCACACATGGAAAAATTGAAAAATAGAGAAAACAAATTGTAAAAAAAATATATTTTCGCTAGGAATTGATATCCTCATTTGCCTTCTCATGTATTTTTCATCTACAAGCCTCAATAAC
Source organism: Cryptomeria japonica (assembly GCF_030272615.1). Taxonomy (NCBI): domain Eukaryota; kingdom Viridiplantae; phylum Streptophyta; class Pinopsida; order Cupressales; family Cupressaceae; genus Cryptomeria; species Cryptomeria japonica. Next base: position 723,300,211 of record NC_081409.1, read on the forward strand.
TCCATCTCCCATTCACACATGTCATCCTTACTATTCATTTCTTCATTCCTTTCATTTTCTACTTTTAAATTTTCTCTTCCACAACTCCACTCAAATATTTAAAAACTTCATTATTTAAAACACTAAAATAATCTAGCTTACCTTTCTCTTTTCATGCATTCTTAATAGTCTTCTTCCAAGCTACTCTAGGAAGTATGACAATCTTCTTCCTCTTTGGTATTCCATTAGTCAATATTTTTGTTAATCCATGTTCCTTTACATCTTCTATTTTCTTTGGCATGGTCTTGACAATGATTTTCCTTTCCATCTTCCATTTTTTTCTTTTTCTTTTCTTTAGGTTATGCTACCATGTCATCTTTATGGTGTGACAATGCTTCTTCTCTTTCCTTGAGTTCCTCTTCATAATTTGTAGCTTGTTGTATTAGGCTACCATGCTACAATGTTAACTCTTCACCCCTAAACTTAATCTTGTCTTCACATTTTTTATTTTCTTCAAGTTTTTCCTCCTCACCGTATCTTGCAACACCACTTCCATCTACTTTTTCCCTAGATTTAACTATCCACACTTATTTCTTTTATCTTTAACTTGATGCCTTTTTATTGCTCCACTTGCTCTCCCTAATTTTTGGAGTAAGTTTTTCCTTGAAATGTCTTCTTTATGCTTCGTTTATTTCCATCTTGTCATGTATTCTTGACTCATATCAGATTTTTCCATGCCCTTCAATATGCGTATATGTTTGTCATCATAAACTTCATCATAACCATCTTCTTGTTTACCCTTTATTTACTTCCCCTTAACGAATGATTTATTCTACCAACTTGGGACCTTGTATCCATGATTCTTGGCAAGATTTAATAACTCCAATTTTCTCTTCTATATTTTAACTTACATATAAATATTCTCATTTCTATGTATATAACCAAAATCACTGCTGGATTATTACTTCCATTTACCTACTTAATAACCCCCAGTCCAAATTTTCTTCCATCCTTGGCTTCACTATTTGTGAACTCTTCATTTTTGTAGGCTTGTTTCCCTTCATCTGCAACATCTTCTAAGGCATCATGAAGTTCCAAGGCATCTTTAACATCTAAATTATTGTATTGGAGATCTTCAATACCAGTTTTGTCTTCATTTTCAAATATTCTACAATGTACTTTTGCTGCAAGTTGTTGCTTCATCCCCTCTTTGCATACTGTTGTAACTTTCCTACTCTCTTTGTAATATTCATCTATGTTTACGGGTGCTCCTCTAGCCCCTTTTATTCTCACTTTAAGGTCTTGTTCTTGACCTCCTTTATAAAACTTCCCATTCCTACATACACATACTCACACAATATTAGATAATAAAATAAGAGACAAAAATGCTTCCATGAGTGCCTCCTTTATGGACACTTTCCTCTCTTCTTTACTCTTTTCTTCCAATGCTACTTTTTGCACTCCTTCCTCTCTCCATTCTTTCTTTTCCTTCCTCATCTTCTCTATAATGAGAACTTCCTTCACCTCTTTTGGTGCACGTTGCTCACTTGGCAACTCTCTGCTATCCAAACATCTATGGGTTTCTAATACTTTCATCTTTTCTTCTTAAGGTAGTTATCCTTTTCCTTCATCCATTTTTCTCAAGAAACTCTAGAAACCGCTTCACCTTCCTCCTCATTGACCAATACCAAACATTTTATTGTCTTCTCTCAAGCCACTACTTCACCAAAATATTACACTTCTCTAAATCCATTTTGAACTCTGTCATCTCTCTATCAAACTCCACATCTTGTTTTGTCTTATAGAATTTGATCTTTTCCTTCTTTTTGAGGTTTTTTTTTCTTATTTTTCTGCTACAAATTTCTAACTTCTTTCTTGTCTTCATGATAGCTCACCTAGGGCTTCTCTTCTTTTCCTTGTACCCAGTTTTTCAGTACCCAGTTTCTTCTTATTATCCTATCAATCTACAATACACATATATTCTCAAATATTTATGAACATCCCTCACTTCCCTTGCCCAGATCTTTTGGGCTCTAATACCAAACTAATGAGATTCAAATTCTAAACAACAAAAAACAAAAAACTATTTCAATCTTAAAAGTGTCAAGAAACTTAGAGTTAAGATTTAATCTTTGTCTATATAAATGACATGAACTTATATTACAAATAGTAACTTATTAATGTATCGAGAACCATAAGAAGTAAAACAAAGTAACACACTCTAATAGTTCTAGGTCTGTCCAATGACCAATCACAAACAACAAAATGAACATTTTCTCTACACTATTATGAACATTGATTTTAATGATATGATCACGACCTTTTATTTTATCAAAAGCCTACCAAAAAATTCCCACTCTTTTGTGTCTACTCTGTTATGATTTCAAATCTTCGTCTCAATGTAATTGGTGCCTCTCTATGTTGTCTATATCTTTCTTCTCTTGGCTTACATTTTCCATTCTCCCTCCTTTCCAATTAGTCTTTGTCAAAAGCCAATGCTCTACTATAATGTTCATTATCTAACACCTTTTTTTCCATCTTTCCTTGTACACAACTCCTCACTATATCCAAGAATCATTCCATCCATCATAAAGCATAGTAGATCTCTTTCTTTGGTCTTATTTTATCGATTTTCAATCTCCATGTCATCTCTAACACTTGTCCCCACTGCTACTTGATATCTTACAATGATCAATGATACACATTCTATTTCTAATCTCGTATTGCTCCTTTCTTCCACTTCCATATTTCGTTCTACCTCTTTTTAACCATTCCAATTTCTCTAATTGCCATAAATTGAATTATTCTTTTAGGATTTTTTCTCAACTAACACACAAATGAGCATTTGCTTCCAATCAAATCACTTAAGTAAATAACACAAAAAAAATCATATTTAGTGTGATTCGATGCTCTTGCATCGCGCACACTATCTCATTGATTGTGACGTCGATAGTTGTCAAGCTCTCTTTTAATCCTCAACTAGGGTTTGCATATATGATTTTACCAAGTTATGCTTTTATAAGATTCCACTATATTCATTATAATCTATCCAATTTCATTATTAGTTAATCATAATATTGGATTCCTATTTGTATCAATTCTCTCCCAAGGTCGCATAACATCAACCATGGATTCTTTTCTTTAGATGTGATAGGCATTTTGATTGGAGTTAATTTTTGGGAGATATGGGTTTAGTTATCAACTCCAACATAAGATACATATTATGATCTATAATTTACATCAATTATATTATTTTTATTAGTATTGAAAACTCTTTTTTATGAAATGATACATATTTAGCATTCACATGTATTATATTTCACATATTTTGAAATATGCTCGTCATTCATAAGTAAAATTATAAATAAGGACACACACTATTTGCATAAATAAGCTGAATTAAGCATCCAACTTTTATATTTAATCATAGTAAAGGTATTTAGATTGCATGAATACTTCTCCTAATCCAACTTATTACTAAATCATTATTCCAATATTTGAGCTAGTTATAAGATAAAAACTACAAATTATTTTTCAATCTCCTATGGTCCTATAGACCCACAAATTTCTTCTCACTAAAATTGATTCACCCAAATGGTCATGTGAACCACATAAGATGTTATGAAGCTTCTTGATAGTCCACACACTCAACCAACTAAGGGAGATCTTTCTCCCAACTCACCTATCCAATTAGGTTATAACTCTTTACTTATTCATAAAACCCCTCACAAGGTTATTGAGCACTCACAAGGATTCCATACCCCAACAACACACCCATGCTTCTCAACACACCTACATACCTTTCCATACACTCAACTAGGTAAATACAAGACGATTAGACCCCAATCTGAACTTTCCAACTATTAATCACTACCAACACCCTTTTGTGACCACTCACTTGAGATCATTCCCCTTGTAGGACTTCCAATCTCCACCAAGACTCAACTCACAACATGTAATAGACACTCCCAAACCCATGTAATCATAGACACAATTAAAAGGAATTATCAACATGTACAAACATGAATATTTATCCCCTCAACCACCAAAGAGGTCACAAAGTTCCCTACTGCTGCAACACTATCTTTTGTGGCAGTCAAGTATGTTTGGGATAGTCGCAACTTGTTTAGGGCAGTCATAATAATTTGAGTCAAATACTCTCACCAAGGATTCCTAACACTTCCAAGGGTTACTAAGGACTCCCACACACATTAACCAATTGTCCTCCACTCATCAAACCATTTGTTTGCATCATATTCACAATATCTCAGGTTACTAGTTCATTAGGACAGCAACATACCCAGTTTTGGGACAGTCATAAAATGGTGAGTATTTTGGCCAATCAAGGGCCACAAAAACTTGAATAGGGTCTAAAATAACCAATAAAACCTCTCCAAGCCTTCAACCAACATATGGGATCCCAATATTGCATCTATATCAACCCACACATCACCAATTTGCTACCATTTTTAGACTGAGACACAAAAATCAGATTTTGTGTCACCCTTAGCATGTGCCAAAACTAGTAGAGATACCTAAAAAAGAATTTACATTAAATAAAATAATATAATACAGTTTAAGACCCATTTTGGGGGTTCCACAATGGATACAAATAAAGTTTTACATTTTATATGCTCACTGCCAGCCCTAGGTAGGGTTTTGAGCAGTTTTTACAAAAAATGCTATAACTTTTCGAAAACTCAATGAAAACAGATGAGACAAAAGGAAATTTAAAATATATTCATGCCCACAAAATATCCAATTTATTCCCAAGGAAAATTAAGGAGTTTTGATAGAGAAAAATGCTTAGGAACAGACTACTATGTTCAAAAAATGTAGAAACTCAATGCTTTTATTATTAATTTCTCTCTTCTTCTTACAAAATATTGCATCCAACCCCTGTTTGGCCATGGGAAGGATCTCTTTTAATTCATACAAGTCAGTCCTTCCAATGGTTATAACTACTTTTTGAACTTTTTTCAACAAACAATACTTAATTACCCTCATAAATGCAAAAATTGCTTTGAATTTTTTTTTTCTACATTGACAATTTTTGCCTAGAATAGGATATAAACCCAGCCTAAGACCTTAATGACTCAAAAATGATAAAAATAGATCCAAAACTTTTTTCAACAAACAATACTTAATTACCCTCATAAATGCAAAAATTGCTTTGAATTTATTTTTTCTACATTGACAATTTTTGCCTAGAATAGGATATAAACCCAACCTAATACCTTAATGACTCAAAAATGATAAAAATAGATCCAAATAGGCCTAAAATACATTAATAAATCATTGAACACCATATTGAACCCATTGAGACACATTTTCCACATTAGGGCAATTTTGACAATATTGACCATCATGACTCCCACTAAGACTCAATACACCATCTAATGGTCTTAATGACCTTTATTACATCAAATATTGTATTATAGGACCTTATTAATGAAAATAACTGAAAAATATCAATCTATTACCAAATTGGCCTCAAGTTGACCATCTTGTGCTAGGTGCTCTTCCACCACCAACATAAAGAACCAACATATTACTCTTAATGTGTCCTCTACTTATTTGAGAATTCAAGTCCTTTGTTAAGTGACAAATACGTGTCAATTATTTGATTCCTTCTCTACTAATATATTTTGTTGGATCTTATTTACTCCATCAAAATGTCCATTCCCCTCAATCAAAATAGTTTATAAAAGATAGACTCGTATGAAAAAGAGAATTCATGGTAAAGTAAAATAAAATAAAAGTATATGAGTTTTGGATTCATTTATATCATTCACATCTAAAAATATTTAATATAATACATGTTTATAGTGCATAAAAGTTTCTTAAAGAATTTGAACCAACTAATTCTGTAAGTTCTTACTTACAAGAATTTTTTTTTTAGGTTTTAAATTTTTCATAAAAATATACCTCCCAAATTTCAATCTAAATAATTTATTTAGCTATTATGAAAATATATCCATTTATAAAAGGAAATTTATAGTAAAAAGAAATCATCTAAAATTCATGAAGCAAATTTGAACTACAAAACCTTTAAGGATGAAACACATTTCATATACAAAGTATATACATATTACTCCATGGTACAAAACAACAGATTATTACTCCAGTTCACTCTAGTGGAAAAAACAATGGAACTCAGTTTTTTTGTCAATACTGCTTATATCCAAACTTGAATTCACTTTCATCTATCTATTTTTAATTTTCCATTTTACTTTACGTTATTTTTTATACTTTGTGGATTATACATGATTCAACACATAATTTTATGTAAGCTATAGCCTACGACGCTAAATTTCCAATTACGTATTGGAATACCCAAAAGAAACTGAAAAAGCTGAGATTAATGAAAATTAAATTCCGAGGATCTTATAACACACTGTATTTGTGTTTGGCGGAGGTCACTCAAAGAATATTATGAATTTGAATGAGTTTTCATTTCTCATTTCTCATTTCTCATTTTGATGTTGTATTAATACTTGAAACTTTCTGCTAAGATTCTTTTCTCTTCATGCTTTTTAGCCGTCTTGTACACTTCACTCTTTTAATCCCTCTTGGACATTTCATGCTTTTTCGCACTGCTTTTCTTTTGTTAAAACATTAAAACAAATTCATTTCTTTGCTAAAATATTTATATTTAGTATGAAGAGAATCTAAAATTCTTAAATGGTAATTAACTTGATTTTGAAAAATTAAAAGTAAATATTTAAATATTGATTTTGAATAAAAAAATTGTTTTTAAATAAAAAAAATAGTTAAGATATGTAGAACAAAAAGTTTATCTAATTTTTGGTGTGATTTTTATTTCAATTTTTTATAATTACATGATATATTAGAATAAAAGGTTAAAATTTAAAATCAAATTTAAATTTAAGATAACGAAACATTGAAAGAGATATGATTTTTGTTGCTAATAAGGATAGAATTTTTGTGGCCTGGTCTTCAACTATGGTACATGCCACGCAACCTAATATAAGTAGTATAGCATTGTCAATGACCAATGTAATAGCCTACAACCCACTTGCATCCTTCTACATCTTTGCTTGATAAGGAGCTTTGCTAAAAAACATAGTAGGGTCTATTATAATGTAGAGGAACGACTATGAAAACACACACAAGAAGAGAGTAAATGCCAACGAAACTAAATCAACTAAGACACAACTGAGACTAAGATTGATGCAACTATGATTGAGTTTATTTTAGACAATGTTTGATGCAATTGCTTGATTATCCTAATGACATGGGATGATGTCCTTAAATACTTATTTTGAACACTCAAGTAGAATTTTTTTCATATATGAGTCAAGATAACAATCATATTTTGTAACATCCTTGTAGACACTATACTTAATTAGGTCTTAATCATCTATTATCATAGTGAAATTTGGACTAAGTTGAAACCATAATCTTAATACTATGTTCACGACTACAATTTTGGATGCACATATGGACTAAATTACTAATGTCTAGACTTAGCACTTTAAATTGTCATTTAGAACCATTGTTTTTTATTATGTTAGTAGGGAGAGGGCCCTAAACCCTTATGAAACAACAAAATCAGAGAGTAGCATCACAAAATCTGGCATCAAATAGCCAGAGCAACAAAACCACAACAACCTCTCTCAAAAGTAATAAAAAATCATCATATCCATATAATTAAACATATTGTTTTGATGCAGCCACCATCTAACCAAAATATAACTATGAATAATTGAACATAAAGTGTCCATAAACTTAACAGAGAAGATAGTATTAATAAAAGTTTGAGGCATACGACATGTAGGCCTATTCATAAGAAAATAATTATAACAACTACACCTAACTATACTAGAGATCGTCGTGGAGAAAAAAAAGAAAAACATAAACTACTTAATCTTCCTTAATGAGGTTCCAGTTTTTCTCCAATCTCTACACCTGTTCATTCTAGATTTCCAAGGGAGTTGTATTCTCATTCTTGTCTTCCTCGTCCAATTTTCCTTTCTTCTATAGCTTCCTTACTTTCTTTCTCATCCCGCTCTGTCCAAAGATGAATCCCATGGCAACTTTCTTCATTATGTTGTTAGTGATGGCACTTGAAGAACTTAAGGAATTACCCATCTAATGCTATCCCTACCTGTATTCTTCGATTTTGGCTTCAAGGCTCACAACCCTTATTTACAATTCAATCATCTAATTATGTATCTTCCTAGTGTTGTCCTTCTCCACACTAGAGAGTGAATCATGAAAGAAGGGAACCATATATACATCATCCAGAGAGTTATGTGGCAAGGAAACCTGTTTGCAATCCTCCCTATACTATGAAGATTCACTCTCGTCTTCCATTTCCTCCTTATAGTTCTCCTCTCGTTCTTCCTCTTCCACATGAAACTCCTCCTCATCAGTATCCTCATTAGAAGAAGCTTCAACATATTTTGAGGTAAATTCTTTAGCAAATTCATGAGTGGTCACTTTAGGTTCAGTCTTAACCCTTCTATCTTTGGCCAGGAGACGGGGAAACCTTCTATCATTAGAACCATTATTTTTTATTAAGATAAACGGGTTTTACAAGAACCCAAAACCCAAAGTCAAATAGAAATACAAAAAATAAACAGTCACTAACCTATCCAGAACCAACGACAAAATAGCCACAGAAACAAGGACCAAGCCCACACAGCAAAAACACAAAATAGTAAAAGAGAAAAATTAAATACCACTAAACTAGAGATTTCATCATCTCTAAATTCTTTTGGATCATACTCTTGTTAATTTCCTCGACCTCGTCCATGATGAACTTGGAGGTACTCTTTAGAACCATTGTTGAACAATTGAAATTGATGAATTTCATGGTGTCATTTTATCTTTGACATGGTGTATCTACATATTGTTAGACTAATTCATTTATGTGTGTGTTTTAATGAGTTTTATAAGTAATCAAGGTGTAACAAGGAAGATTTGGCAATATATACCAAGAACAAATCTTGAACCTTGAAACCTAATCCAAAAATTGAGGGGGACTAGTTTTACCACTCAATCAATAATTTTTCTATTCTTGTTAATGATTCCCTCATTTGGTAGTCTGTCTGTCCAATCTAATTAATTAACTAACTAGTATAGCCTATCTCCTCTTTAATAGATGCTTACCTATTGGAAATTACATTATAAACAATAAAATAGATAGATAAAAATATTAAAAAAAAATAATTGGAAAGAAACAATCTCAATAATTGTAAATCAAACTATTATAAATAAAATAAAATAACATAAAAGATAAGAATGGTGTTTCAAAAATTATGAAAATAAAATTAAAGAGGAGGCTTAAAACAATAATTAAAATCTGTCTAAGTCATGGTGTGGTGCCAAAGAAGGAAAAATGAGGGAATTAATGCAAAGTTTTAATTTTTCCAAGCCATACAATATTACCTTCTAGTTTTTGAAGTTTTATAAACTCTTAATTTATTTCTCAGAGTACCTTCTTACTTGCCTAAAATTGGACATGGTTTAGGATTTTTATTGTTGGTTCTTGATGCAAAATTTCTACCTTTTCTTCCTTATAACTTATATACTTTTATTGGTAGACATTGGAATAAAATGTGTTACAAAAAGAATTTGATTTTTTAATAAAATGATTGATACCTATGCATCATTTATTAGGCGTTGCACATGGTTAGATGGGATATTTATACTTAGGTTGATGTTTTATGAAAAACTATTATACAACAAATATGATGCTATATCTTTTCTTATTAGCACCAATATATAACTTCTTAAAATAGCTTGGTAAAGATATATTCATAAATACGATGACGTCTATGACAAGGACTTGAAGCAAGTAATTATTAGTCAAAAAGGTAGCTTAGAAAAAATAGTAAAATAATTGAAAAAGATTTGCTTGATCCAATTCATTATAGAAAGGAAAAAAAATCTAGATTTCATTCGCTTCCAACTTGGCTTCGTGGAAATACCAAAACTTGCAATCAGAGAAAATCGGGATAAAGGAACAACTTTTTAGATAATTTAAATTATGAAATAGTAAAGCAGACCTAAAACGATATCAAATAAGACATAGGGCCGGGAAAGCGACTAAAGTTTCCAAAAATAGATATTGAACTTAATCAGACTCATCTTCAGAACATAAATAGAGACGAGATGGAGACCCCAATCCACCTAACAACTGGGAAAAGGAAGATGGATTTTTAGGTGTAATAATAGACAAAAGACGATATAATATACTGTAACAAGAACAACCACTAGTGCTCTATGCAATTAAAGTGGTTATGCAAGAAGACTATCTAAGGGCAGATCACATGTATCATGTCAACTGTGATATGTCTTGAATATTTTTGGAATTAGCACTGGACAAAGGTTTGAGTAAGGAGAAGGGAAGAAACCTAACTAATGCATTATTTAAAGCTCAATTTCTGGGAGGTATGGAGGAAACGCTAAAGAATATAGAAGAAAAAAGGATTCCACTACCTAAGAATTATGATAAAAAAGGGGAAGAAATAGAAAAGCTACTAATAATTCTGCTTGATGATGAAATGGACTACCAGGATAACAAAGAAAGAGCTATAAGATGCTTAAAATTCCTTCTAAATTAGAGAAACATGGTATTCAACCTTGACCCTAAATGGATAGCAAATTTCATAGAACATGCACACATAGAGGAGAAGAATGACAAGAGCGGCCCGAATGAAGAGGACCAGGAAGAAATGGAACTATAAAGGTCAGGGAAACTATCATTTTGAATAAATATATGTAAATTTAGTTAGTAGAATTAGTATAAAATTTAGCAGAGAGTCAGTGATAAGGAGTATGTGATTATAGGCTAGATGTTAGTAGTAATTAAGGATTTATCAAGGGCCTATGGGTTTTCATTTGTAATTAAGAATAATTAAGAATTCTAGAAATTATGCATATAGGTATGTTTAGTTAGGAATGAAATTTACGTTGCAAGTGTGGGAGAGAGGCAGGTGACAAATTATAACAAAGAAAACTAATAATAGAGAGATATAACTCAAAAATACAAATAAAGTAGCCTTTTCTACTTATTTATTTATATATATAGAGAGAGAGAGAGAGATTTTTACACATCAACACATAATTCCTATCTCTATTCTGATTAATAATAGCCACACTCTTTTTCCTCTGTTTTTCATACATTTATATTACTAAGACTACCTTGTGTTTATATATAAATATCTATTGCTACAAACAAAACTTCTAGACTCTTCCTTTATTTTTTACTTAAAAATGCCTCCATATTCCTTTCATATGAGACCAACAAAATAGAGGATAGCATTAACAAAGATATTGAAAAGACTGATTTTTTACGTGCATAGAAAAATTTACAAGGAAGACTATGAAATGGTTTGTTTTTCTTCAGGACTGTCCTATAGCTTGGAAGTCCATAAATAGGAGATGATGGAGAGGAAATATCTGTAGAAATGTGCTACTATAAAGCCAGATGAGTAAATATGGGTAGTTGGTGATTAATTCCAACGCTCTCCCATAATCACAATTTCCCTCTATGATACTCAAATTGTCTTGTTGATGCACAAAAAATTATTTTCCCTGTGCCTTGGTCAAGATGTCAGAAAATTGGTCTTCATATTTACAATGATCTAAAGTGATTTCTCCATTGTTAATCAGTTACCTAATGAAGTGATACCTTGTGTCTATATGATTGCTTCTCTTATGAAATACTCAATTTTTTGACAATTTTATGGCTGAGCTATTGTCACTATATATCTTTGTTGCCTCTTCTTGTCCATACCTCAATTCTTTCAATATTATTCTCATCCAAACCACTTGACAAGTTGCCCTTGTAACTGCTACATACCCAACTTCAGCTGATGAAAGAGTGATTATTGGTTGTTTCTTTGATGCCCAAGATACTACACCTGATCCAAAATGAAAAACATAGCTTGAAGTTCTCTTCCTGTAATCTATACTCGCTACACAATCACTGTCAGTGTATCCTATCATCTTGAATTCATTTGACTTTTAGTAGAATTTTCCATTGTTCCTTGTTCCACTAATATATTTCAAAATTATTTTTCTAGCTTGCCAATGTCAAACTTTTGGAGACTCCATGAACCTTGAAATGAGAACTAACTCCAAACATTATATCCATCCTTTTGGTTGTTAAATACATGAGACTACCAACAAGTTTTTTATACAAAGTTGGATTTACATTAGCTCCTTTGTCATCTTTACTCAACTTCAAACCCGCCACTATTGGTGTTGGGGCTGATTTGCAATTCATCATATTGAACCTCTTCAAAATATCATTTGCATACTTAGATTGTGAAAGAAAAAATACCATTATCATTTTGACATACTTCAATGTCAAGAAAGTACGTCACTAAACCCAAATCAGTCATCTCAAATTTCTTATTCGTAGCTGATTTAAAAATGTCAATTGACAAATCACATGTGAATATCAAGTCATCAACACATAAACAAATAGTTATGATCTCACCTTGCTCATTCATCTTGGTATACAATGTAGGCTCACTGTTTCACCTATTGAAGCCATTTTACTAAAGATAAGAGTCAATTCTGCTATACCATGCACTTGGGGCCTGCTTAAGTCCATATAGTGCCTTCTTGAGTTTGTAAACTTTGTTTTCATGACCCAAAATCTCATACCTAGGTGGCTGCTCCAAATAGACATCTTCTTCTAAAATGCCATTCAAGAAAGCTGATTTCACATCCATTTGATACATTTCCCACTTGTTTTGAGCTGATATGGCAAGTATTGTTCTCATGAAGTCTAGACAGGCTACCAATACAAATGTCTCATTATAGTATATCCTGAGTTTTTGTGATTTACCTTTTGCTAGAAACCTTGCCTTGTATCTTTGCACATCACCATTTGCATTCAATTTTGTTTTGTAAACCCACTTCACTCCTATCAGCTCTTTTCCTTGTGGAAGGTTAACTAACTCGCATGTTTTAATCTTTTCAATAGCATCTATTTCTTCATTCATTGCATGCACCCATTTTTCTTCTTTAATTGCTTCTTCAAAATTGTAACATGCTAAAATTAAATAAAGCATTTAAATATAAAAGCAACTTGGTAAAATGAATATAGCCGTTAACAAATATAGCCATTAATATGATCATTGCAACTTAACATAAAAGGAATAGATTTCTTTTTTTTGAGATACATAATAACTGAAAGTAATTACATTGTTCTAAACCATACATGAACATAGGATAAGAAAATAACTAACATTGCATAATGAAAGAAAGGGTTTAGAGAGTACATTTCAATTGATGCTAACATTCTGAACCTCATAACTCTATCAACATACTAGTGAGGAGGGAAAGTATCATCAGGATGCTTTTTTGCCCAACCATAAACTTACTAGTCCCCCATGCCATACTCGACTAGATTGGACCATACCTTCGTAGGAAGGTAACAGGGAGTGGAACTCATGCCATTTACATTGGAGGGTAATCCTACATAGATCTCTAGTCGGTCATACACTATAAACCACCCCTAACTTGTATGACCTCTGACTATATTGTGTATTTGGATTAACATATCGGTTGATGCTTACAACAATAGCCTCACCTTGACTAAGGGTTTCTATGTTAAGCTATTGCATTTTGACTATATGAGACTCATTGTCTATCATAAATGTTTGGAATCAAGTTTCCCATGTAGGTTAACAGATTCGAGATGACTTTAACTCATAGAATGAAACCTTTCTATGACAAACCCTACATTAATATAATACAAAGTTCATACTTGTGCCCTTGTGCTAGCATCCTGCTCTCTAACATGGAAAAGGATGAATCCAAGCTTAATGAGTATGTAGAATTCACTATCCCTTTTATGAATCAATGCTCTATACAAATTTAGCAGTCTTAAGTACAATAGTTGATTAGTTTATATTTCTCATAGTCTCAATGTTGTTTACAAGAGAAGTAACCCATATTTCTCCTTTATTAGTTGATTAGTTTATATTTCTCATAGTCTCAATGTTGTTTACAAGAGAAGTAACCCATATTTTTCCTTTATTAAATTGAATCTGCCATTAAGTTGCAAATGATAAACATACGATTTCGTTCTCCACACATGAATATCAACAGTCAATAGTTCTCCCTAGTTTGGCACGTTTGATTGTTTCAATTGGTCCTCTACCTCATCCTGAGGTCCAAGGCCTTACTTTATATAAGTTGTAAATTATTCCTTTTAAGTTTTATTGTAGCATGATTTTAACCTATAAACTTACCTTAGTGAGGAAAAGATGACATAGACAACAAACTGCTATCACTCTTATCACCATAATCTTCTATGTTCTTGCATATTATGAGCATTGGTGTTGCTATTATATTGATCAATGAAACTACTTATTTGTTTGAATGCCAATTGTATTAGGGGGCTGTGAAGCTATGTATTCATATACATAAGACTATCAACATTAATTGCATTATAAGTTCCGTTGCCTATCAACCCTTTTTCTCATTGAGGTAATATTTCACTAAAAGTCTAAGTGCTCCTATAATGTTTATTATAAACAAGTGCATTAATGAGCACTGAAATACTACTCTAGTCAAATTTTTGTTACCAAGTTGACAATAACTTAACAATCTTGATTGACGCTCTGGTATGAGGACCCCTTTGGCCCAAAGGTTTCCAAATAGATACGATTACACTTGTGAGTGAAATCATAATTACTCTCTTCATGACTACAATTAAAGGACTCTAGGGCATAGGTCTGGAACAAGTGGGTTTTAATTTACAGTTGACCATATTTGTGCTCATATGGAGACTATTGGTCACATAATTATTTTACATTCTTCTCATTATCAACACTAATTCTCTTAAGGAGTTTCTATTATATTCTACTCTTTTAGGGTTACAAAAGAATTTGCAATGATACAACTAAATTCCTGGGATGGAAAAATAGGGGGCATACGAGTTGCTAGTTGTACATCCAACTCATAAGTATGGAATGTAAACTATGCCTGGAATGTCTATGTTGTCCTGGCATCTTGAGGGTAATCTCTCAATGGCGATGCTATCTGCATCAAATTACAACGGTGCCCTTCTACCCACTACCTTCCTAGGCTAGGATATTAGTTTATTCATAATCTAATCTCAATTAGATAGGTCAACTGATTCTACTATTATGATTTCAAGACAAACAATTAATGAAAAAGATCAATTAAGAGGTCATAAGTCTTCTTAACACAAGACTTGGATAGGCATCTGCTCTAATCTGAGGAGTACTACTTGTATATCTTTTACTAGCTATGCTCTACATATTTGTTTGGGTTATATCCCATATTCACATAAACATATATATATAACATGTTGTTTTAGACCTTAACTTGCCCTTTAGAGAAGGATACGTAGGCTCTTTATATATTCTGATTCAAATCCATGAAATCAGTAATACCTCCTTTACCTGTCTGCTAAAATAATAAGAAACCAAGAGTTAACTAATATAATTTAAGCCTCTTTATTTAACTATTTATTTTCTTTAAAAGAAAATAAACTCATCCATATTCAATAAATATGCTAAATTTTGAGTTTTAGTTTTGTCTGGACCTTCACTAGAACAATTGTTTTGTTCCTATTTTGCATTATTATATAAGCCACTTACTGGGGTTTGTTCAATTCTACCCCTAACTCTACTAAAATTAACTATAGGTATGATGGACAATTAAATCTTCAAATATCTTAAGTTCAAATGCAACTCAGCTCATTAACACACATAGTAGTTGAATACAAGGTAGGATTTTCTTTCTCACAACCATTAGAATCTTAACCAATTTTAGTAATTCACAAGATATTGGCAGGCTACATGATAATAAAAAATTCTTCCTTCCTATATTTAAGAAACTAAGGAAAGAATGGAATACATTAATTCTTCCTTTTTAGATTCTAGATAGGAAACACATGACCTAGTGCATTTGGCGAATATGAGCTCCCTGTGGTTTCTTAGCAAGATAATCAACTTCCACAATAAGTTTTGGAAGTCACCTCTTCATCCTTTGGCCTTCTATCTCACTGCAAGGAGAAAAATCCTTCCTAAATGGCATTTGTTTTGCATCACATAAGGAGAAAATGGTAGAAATTGTAGAGCGCCTTCTATTTTCCAATACCGAACTGCCCTATAGAATGAATGTCCCCTTTCCCATCCAAATGCCTATATACTTCATGCTATCAAATTCCTTCCCTTTTTTTCTGTAGGTAATGATCACACCAAAATACTGGTATTCCCTCCTCCATTTTCTGGTTCACACTTATTTCAAGCCTTCTCCCTTGACAACAAGGTAGAAATAATCACCCAAAAATCATGCCTGCAAAATCCTTTCCTTCACTCCTCGATAATGGTCACACCAAAAATGCCTTTTAATATTCCTCCTTCTAGAAGTTTGGATTTCTTCTCCTTTATATTTTAATTGATTCATTCCATGTCATTGAATCTCCCAATTAAAATAAATACACGTCGATAATAATTTTGCCACTACGATGTTCTCATTTTCCATGATACTCACCTTCTTTATGCCCAATAATGTTCTACGCTAAAACCATTCTTATTTTATTTACTTTACAATTGTATTCTACCATTCAATAAATGGCTTGATGTCATTACCTTCTTATAAGGTCTCAATAATTAAAAAAAATAAGGTAGGCTTTCAAAGAAAACTTTTATTCACTTAAATAAAAGTATATATAAATATATTCGGAAATAAGGATTAATAAAATTAGACCTGCTCAAAACTCATAGTCCTTGCTAATGCATTTATAAAATACCATTTCAAAACTGGTCAAAATACTTAATACAATATGATACGATAAAAGGGGGTGAGCAATTATATTTATATTTATATACATATAAATCATATTTATGCATGAGCTAATTAAATTTTTATAATAAAATAATAATAATTAACTTGGTATTCCAATCTGCGTATACGTTGTGAAACCCTAAAAATTCCTATACAGACCAATTTGGGTTACCTGACTCAAGGTTAGGGCTACAGATGGCATGATTTCTCTTTTCCTTACCTCCCGACCTGATGATACTTCCCCTCCCTTCTCGACGGACGATGAACTCCTACACACACTTGGTCCAGTTCAAACAATTAATCTGAAACCTTGTCATAACTCTGATATTTCAAAAATATTATTAACATAAATAAAACATCTTAAATATCATCATGATAAATATCAAAGCACCAATCTAACCGTTGTAAGTCCTCATTTCACTGTACTAGCACAAACACCATCAAGGGCATCATAACTTAGTTAAAACATGAACACCCAGGGCACGCTCATTTAGTTATAACATGAAAAATCTAGGGCATGCTTTAATTTCTCACAAGTATAGCATAGATGAACTAGGGCACACATATAACATGGCATAAAGTAGCATAAAAATTACTAGGGCAAAAATGGGATGTAACAAAAATGAATTGGATCACTTACATGTGAATATAAAGAAAAAAGAGAAGTTTGACCTATATTAATTTATCCTTCATTTTGATCATAAATCTCCCTTAAACTTATGATTTTTTGTCTTCTCAAGCTTGCTAATGTAGGATTGGACATGTCACTTGAGTTTGTTGAATGTGGGTTGGATGGTCAAACACCAAGAGTGCCAATTGATAGTGGAGTATGTTGCACATTTGGTGGTTTATTTGCTTGTGTTTGTGAGGTTGTCCTTGCACTTGATGGTGTCATTTGTTGTCCACTTTGTTGATCTTGAATAGTTATAGAAAGAGTAACATTTGAAGGTGTACTTGGTGATATAAAATCTTCATTTTCTTCTTGTAGTATGTTGGCTACAATATTGATTGTCTTATCCCAAGTTCCATCCCATGCTTCATTTTCTACAAACTGCACATCTCTGCTAATAATTACCCTTTTTCTGATTGGATTTTATAACTTGTATGCCTTTGACTCATCACTATATCCCAAAAATTTACATTTTTTCCCTTTGGTGTCCAACTTCCTTCTCAATTCATCTGGTATATGTGCATAAGCCAGACATCCAAATACTCTCATATAAGAAACCTTATGTTTTCTTCCACTCCATGCTTCCTCCAGAATCATATTGATGATACTTTTAGTGGGAAATCTATTAGTTATATATGTTACACATGCTACAGATTCAGCCCAATACTCATTTGAAAAATGTTTTGCCTTCAACATGCTTCTTGCCATTTCTATTAATGTCCTATTTTTCCTTTCAGATATGCCATTTTGTTGAGGAGTATACCTTGTAGTGTATTGTTTGTAGATACCATGATACTTGCAAAATTTTATGAAGTCATTTGAAATGTATTCACCACCTCTATCTGATCTCATTGCTTTGATGTGATGCCCACTTTGTTCTTCAACAAGAGTCTTGAATTGATCAAAATAATCAAACACATCATGCTTGTGTTTTAGAAAGTAGACCCATATTTTTCTTGTGTAATCATCAATGAATTTCAAGTAGTAGATTCCACCAATTGAGGGTGTTTGCATTGGTTCACACAAATCTGAATGAACAATCTCCAATGGTTTGTTTGCCCTTACTGACTTTCCTGCTGAAAATAATTCTCTATGGTGTTTACCCAAAATGCAACCTTCACATATTTTATCCAGTTTTTCTATTAGTGGCAGCCCATTCACCATTCTTTTCTTATGCAATAAGTTTAATATTCCAAAGTTTAGGTGCCCATATCTTAGGTGTCATAACCAATTTTCATCTTTAATTTCATCCTGATAAATTACTTGGGGGACTGCTGCAACTTTTTCTTCATGCACTTGTGGATTCATTGAGGAATGTTCTTTAGAAAACTCTACCTTGAAATATGGTTTTATCCTTAGAGGAAACATTCTATTATTTGTTATTTGGACCTTTGCAATAAGTCGATTACTTGGAAATTTGTCTAAAATTGTGGATTCTTTGTTCTTGAAAAAGACTCAATACCCTTTTTGAATGAGTTGTTCTATACTAATCAAGTTATGTTTCAGCCCAAGAACAACATACACATTTGAAATATACTTTTTCTCCCCCTTTTTGGTTACAATGTTGACACTTCCTTTACCCATAACTAAAACTTTGTTGTCATTCCCCAATTTTACATCTAATTTTACACTTTCATCCAAACTAGAAAACATTTCTAAATTTCTTATCATATGATTGCTATAGCTTGAGTCTAAAAACCATATGTCTTTCTCACTTTCTTGTGCAACATTACAAGCTATGAACATGTTGTCTTGAATTTGATTTTATTTGGTAAAATTTGCGCTTTGTTGCCTAGAATCATATTGATTCTTTCCACATTCACTTAAATAATGCCCAAATTTCTTGCAATAATGACATTGAACTGAGGATTTGTCATACCTTTGGCTTTGGGGCTGATTTTGAGTTGATGTTTGATATTTACCTCTTCCACTTGAGTTTGATGGGCTGCTACCTCTTCCACTTGAATTTGATGAGCTGCTTCTTCCACCTCTATATGAATTTCTTCCTTTACCTTTGAAATTTGTTCTTCCTTTGCCTCTACCATGGCTGATTGAAACCTGTCATTTGAAAGCATGCTCCAAATATGATTTTTTTTAACTATTCAACCTATTCTCATGAGAAATGAGTGATGCATGAAGCTCATCAACTGAAATTATGAAAGATTCATGGTCTCTTCTATGGCCACCACAGTTAAGTCAAATCTTGTAGGCAAAATTCTCAAAATATTTTCAACCACTCTTCTCTCTTCAAGAGTTTCACCATGTGATATAATTTTGTTTACCAATCCAATTATTTGAGTAAAAAATGAGTCTATTGTATCTGAATCCTTCATGTAAATTGTTTCAAAATCCTTTCTTAGCATTTGCAACTTAGCTATTTTCACCTTTTCCATTCCTTGATAGACTATTTGAATAATGTCCCATACTTGCTTGGACTTTGTTGCTACTTGAATCCTTGGAAAAATGCTTTCATTCACTCCTTGACAGATGAAGAAGAGGGCTTTTGAATCTTCTTCTTTTTTCCTTCAATATGTCCTTCTCTACTTGAGTTAATACATTATATGCTACTGCATCTATTGGTTCTTGGTAGCCATTCTCAATAAACTCCCATAAATCTTGAGCATAAAATAATGCCTTCATTGTAATTGCCTAGTAGTCATTATTTTTACCATTGAACTGAGGAATTTGTGGGTTTGTCAAACTTGTGCTGGAAGTTTTCATTATTGACTACAAATATCTTTCTCGAAAAAAACCCTTATCTCCTTGAAAAACCTTTGAAATCTTCAACCCACTAACCTTAAGCTCTAATACCACTCATGGGAGAGAGACAGAGGACAAATTATAATAATGAAAACTAATAACATATATATATATATATATATATATATATATATATATATATATATATATATATATATATATATATATATATATATATATATATATATATATATATATATATATATATATATATATATATATATATATATATATATATATATATATATATATATATATATATATATATAATCTAATTTGAAAAGAGAGTTATTGCTCATAATCCATGTCTCTATTTTGATTAATAACAACCACACTCTTTTTCCCCTCTTTTTCATACATTTATGTTACTAAGACTACCCTGTGTTTACATATAAATATCTATTGCTACAAACAGAACTTCTAGACTCTTTCTTTATATTTTATTTTTAAATGCCTCCATATTCCTTTCGTATGAGCCCAACAAAATAGAGGATAGAATTCACAAAGATATTAAATACACTAACTTTTGTGCGCATAGAAAAATTTACAAGGAAGATTATGAAATGGTTTATTTTTCTTCAGGTCTATCCTATAGCATGGAAGTCCATACATAGGAGATGATGGAGAGGAAATATCTATAGAAATGTTCTATGGTGAATTTACAAGAGTAAATATGGGTAGTTGGTGATTAATTCCAATAGGAAGTAGTGGTGTTTCATGAAACATGGACGCCAAAAATGTATCTTTCTGATCTTCTAAAGAAGGAGACTAGCCCTAACCAGTAATTTAATTATTAAAAATAAATATAATTTCTTAACTCCCATTTATACTACATAGAAGGTAGATGGTGTATAGTTGAAAAAGTAGAATGTAGGCTCATCATATTATGGTTCTCAAATATTGAAATTGGTTGCGAACTTGAAAGCCCATGGACATCATGATAACACCTTATTTTCTACCATCCTTTAGCAATATAATCTTGAAATCAATAGTAGACCTTCTTCCTTTAAATTTATCCATTGCATATAAATAGTAAGGTGATTTTCTATGTTTATATAGTAGTAGTTGTCTCCATTCTTTACCTATTTAGCACTCCCAATAATAAGTATTTTAATACCATTGACTTTCAACTTACCCCTCTTAAAGGATTTGGTAAAATTATCATGAACCCAACTTCTTGACCCTCTAGGGCTACTTAGAATGAAAAGGTGTCAAATCTCGATCAATCTTAAAGCTCTTTGTTAAAGCTTAAATATAAATACGCTAGTGATAATAAATTGTGATATAACAATACCAAAATTCTTTAGGAGCCACTAATATTCAAAAGAAGATTAGTCGAAGAACTACATATGGGAGAAAGAATAAGAACATAATTAGGAAAATCAAATGTCTAAATACTAGTAGAAATATTAATTTTGATAGCATTGAGTACCAAAATGTGATTTATTTGACTATTTTCTATATGAATTTTAGGCTAAGTCCAAATGATTTATTTTTTACAATATTATTATATAATTATTTTAGAAAATGCAATATAGGTGGTAGTTCTAATAATTATCTATAAATTTAAGTCAATTTTAATAATTCACAGAATTTATGTGATCATAAAATATCCTTCTTGAGATATCACTGCACTCTCATATGAAAAACTTATTAAATAAACCCCCTTAATGTATTTTTAGAAATTTACAATTCAATAAAGATGAATCCAGGATTGCTTCAATGTTGACAATTAGTGTACATGTTTTTTTTTTCTTTTACTTAAACTAATAAGTGGAAGTGTAAATTTTTATGATCATATATTAGACAACCAAATTCCTATTAATCAAAATACAAAAAAATTGAGCTAATTCTTTGATCCTTTCATAAGTTTATTCATAGCTCAAAGCGATAATAGACCTAATTTACAATTTGAAATTGATTGATTCATGTCATAAATTTGTACATCTACATATTTGTATAGCATTGTTCTAGAACTTAATGCCACTTAACACCATAAAGTTTGTTAGAAAATTAAAAATATGCTTTCACGAGGAAATTTTCAAATGACATCTTAAACCAACACCATTCTTTGACAGAGGCTCCTTTGCAAGCAAGTCATTTGCAATAAAGGGTTAAAAAAAAAAATTTACATATTCCAATAATCATACTATATAACAACGACTATCATTAAAAATAATAACTTTCCTATCATGTATTAACATAAAAGCCTTTATTGACAATAAACATTTTTTACTCATAAAAGTCTTTAATGACCCATTGAAGGAACTTTTCATGTACTATGCTACTCAACTCTCTTTATCCTACAAAACACAATTAATCCCTTTAATGATATTGGAACGATGACTTCTTAGAATCTTCCTTAGTTATCGGCCATAACTAACTAACAAAACAAAGAGTGTAGGTAGAAGCATCATAGAGAAAAAAAGGTGAAAGTGTCATTTAAATCATTGAAAATAGTATCTACTTGTTAAAGACATATTGCATAAATAAAACAATATAATTATTCAATTATTGGAAAATATAGTTTTTAATGAATTTCTAGCTAAAACATTTATTTTATGTTTGAGGAGAATCAAGGGAAGTGTGCATTTGTACTACTCTTGTAATGCTCAATGCCGAGTTTTAGTAATAACAAAAAAAATGGTTCCCCTTGATAAGCTTGAAGAATATTTGTATCAGATGATCCAAAATATAATAGGCTTTTGAGTTGATGATCACCCTATACTTGTATATAGTAATGAAAAAGTTAATTACATGAAATTATAATACTTCAGTTTTGAATTTAGTCCAACAAATGGGTGATGATGATTTAGGACACTCGATATATTTTGAGAGTAATAGATGAAGTAAGACTTATGACTGACATTATATAACAATTTCTTCATTTATGGCAATTCTATTTTGTAATATGCACCTGTTGGAAACTACAGGACTAAGGACACATGGCAATATATATAATCTCCTTGAATCATCAAATCATAAAATAAATGAAGGTATGTGTCTTATGGGTCAAGTTGAATATAACTGGCTATGGCATAAACGTTTAGGTCACATAAACTTTGATAATCTGGTAAGAATCAGTAAATATTAGAATGTAAGAGGTCTACCAGTGCTTAGTAAACTAGAAAATTTTGTTTGTTCTGGATGTGTTAAAGGCAAACAAACAAAGGTAATCTTCAAATCAAAGGAACACTCCTCTACTAAACCTTTGCAGCTAGTTCACACTGATCTATGTGGTCCTACTAGGATTAAGTCTATCAATGGTGAAAAATACTTCATGCTATTTGTTGATGACTACACAAGAATGGTTTGGGTAACTTTTCTCAAACACAAGTTAGAAGCCTTTGAAAGATTCAAAAATTTTCGTAACATGGTTGAGAAAGAATCAATTTTTAAACTTAAATGTTTGAGGTCAGATAAAGGGGGAGAATTTACCTCTCAAGAATTCATTGAGTATTGTGAAAATCATGGCATAAAAAGATAGTATGCTGCTACTAGAACACCCCAATAAAATGGGGTAGTTGAGCGGAAGAACCAAACTGTCAAGGAAATGGCTAGAACTATGTTAGATGAAGCCAAGTTACCTGATAGATTCTAGAAAGAAGTTGTTCATACAACAGCCTATATCCTAAATAGAGTGCAGGTTAGAGTGAAGTCTAATTTTACTCCATATGAACTATGGTATGGTCATTCTACAACTATTAAGTATTTCAAAATCCTTGGTTGAAAATGTTTTATTAAAAAGGATGATGAAAATTTGGGCAGTTTTCAGTCTAAATCATATGAGGGTATCTTTTTAGGATACTCTACACACAGTAAAGCCTATAAATGCTTCAATATAAGGATGAATAAGATTGTTGAATCTATAAATGTCACATTTGATGAGAAGGTGTTTCTAGATGATAATCATGTTCAGGATGTTGAGGAGGAGCCTACTTTAGCACTTGGCAGATCTCATGAATCTGTTGTTGTAGATAACTCTCAGCAAGAGAATGCATCAATTTATAAAGTAACAACACCTCTATCTACACCCTCCAGGATTATTACTAAAAGGCATCCTCAAAATCTGATTATTGGGGATAAAGATGCAGGAAGTTTAACAAGAAGAAGAGCCAAACTTGATGAACAAGCTCAAATTGCTGAACAATTCTATTTGGTAACTGAATTTCAGCCTAAGATTGCTAATGATTCTTTGAATGATGATTGTTGGTTGAAATCTATGCAGGAAGAAATCAGCCAGATTGAGAAAAATAAAACTTGGGAGTTAGTCCCAAGACCTGACAACAAAAATGTAATTGGTGAAAAATGGATTTTTCAGGAACAAACTAGATGAGTGTGGCAAAGTGGTACGAAATAAGGCACGCCTTGTTTGCAAAGGGTATGCACAACATGAAGGTATTGAATTTGGTGAAACTTTTGCACCTGTTGCCCGCATTGAGTCAATTAGAATATTTTTAGCATACTCTTGTTTCAAAAATTTAAGGTTTATCAAATGGATGTTAAAACTACATTTTTAAATGGCTTTCTAGAAGAAGAGGTATATATGGAACAACCTGAAGGATTTTTTGCAAAAGGAAAACTTGATCATGTTTACAGGTTGAAAAAGGCCCTTTATGGTCTTAAACAATCTCCTAGAGCTTGGTATTCAAGGCTGGATTCACATTTGACAACAAATGGATTCATCAAAGGTAATGTGGACAACAATCTTTATGTCAAGAAGGAAGGTAATGATATTTTGGTTGTAGAAGTTTATGTTGATGACATTATTTTTTGTAGCAATAATGATACACTTTCTCAAAAAATTTCAAAGATAATGGAATCTGAATTTGAAATGTCAATGTTAGGTGAACTAACATTCTTTCTTGGTCTTCAAGTATCTCAACTTGAACATGGCATATTTATCTCTCAAACAAAATATGCAAAAGAAATGCTGAAAAGGTTTCAAATGGTTGATTGTAATGTAGTAAGTACTCCTATGGTCACTGGATATAAACTTTACAAAATAGATGAATCTCCTGATGTTGATCAAACTGTATATTGGTCAATGATAGGCAGTTTGTTATACTTAATTGCATCAAGACTTGATTTAATGCAGACAGTTTGTATGGTTTCTAGATATCAATCTGCTCTTAAACAATCTCATCTTACAGTCGTACAAAGAATCTTTAAATATATTCAGGGTGTGATTTTGGCTTTTGGTATCCTAGAAATGACAACTTTACTTTAATGGCTTATACTGATGCTGATTAGGCTGGTTGTGTGGATGACAGAAAAAGCACCAGTGGTGCTGCATTTTTCCTTGGTGATTGTCTTGTGGCCTGGCACAACAAGAAACAAGATTGCATCTCACTTTCTACAGCAGAGGCAGAATATATTGTTGCTACATGTTGTTGTACACAGTTGCAATGGATGGCTCAAACTCTCCTAGATATGGGTATTATTGTTGTCAAACCTCTTACTATATGTTGTGATAATACTAGTGCTATAAGTCTCTCTAAAAATATAGTGATGCATTCTGGAATGAAACGCATTGCAAAAAGGTTACCCTTTCTTCATGAAAAAGTGTTAGCTAATGAGTTTACTTTGCAATATGTTCCTACTCAAGCACAGGTTGCTAGTATTTTTACAAAGCCTTTGGTTCTAGAAGCATTTGACATGATTTGTTTGAGATTGGGTGTTGTCTCTCAATCTCAACTTATTTAAAACATTCTATCATTGGTTTAGGGGGAGCTTGTGCTTATGTCCCCCTACAAAGATCTACTTGTATGATTCAGTTCTGATGAGAATCTAAAAACAAGTGGATCACAAGTGTGTTTGTGGCTTATTTGAAATATGATATATGACAAAACTTGATAACAGGTATTCAGCCCTTGATGACAAAGAAATACGCCAAAGGTAACAGGTTTTCAACTTTCAGATATCTCTTGAAAAATGGATGCATTTTCGCTTGTTTGTTTCATGGACATAACATATGATTGTTTGCAATAACACTCTCATTCATGTTCAAAAGTTATAGGTTGCATTTCCATGTTACATGATAATGTGTATTCTATTTCATTAGTGACATTTAGTGGCTCTAGTTTGATTTGAACATGACTCTGATTTGATATACTTTGACAGTGACACAGTAATGTGCAGTGCCTAGTAGATGCATGTTGTGACTTTCTCAATAGTGTTTGCATCATTTTTTTTAATTTCTGACAGTATTGATAATGTGGTTCTATTGGTCTCTTGCAGTGTAGTGTTTTTGCCACTGATGATATTGATGATTTGCTTTCATGACCTGTCTTGATAAATGGATAGGGATATAGTTATCTCATCACTAATCAACTGTTCTATATTTAGTATTCTTTGGTTGCAAGCATATTCTTTAGTCTTGAAAAGGCACATACCGTGGTCCATATCTTGAGGTGACTCAACTTCTACTCTTCTTTTTGAGGCATGACACATGTTCTCTTTTTGCCCTTTGTCTTTGATGCAAAAAGGGGGAGAGAGATTTGTGTTTTTCCATCAAGGACAAAGGGGGAGTTCATTGACTTCTTCCCTTAGTTGTTTGTCCTTGATGACAAAAGACAATTGCCAATAATTTATTGTTCCCAGACTACTATAGACAATTGACATATTACAAGTGAACACGTTAGCAACGGAGGTGGCATGGTTAACTGTTTCTTTGGCAGCGTTGTTATGATGACTTGGTCAATATTTGATGACACACATGGACAAGTGACTTGCCTCTTGTTTAATATATCATTGTGTCAATGGTTAAATGGATTTCAAATTGGCTAGGTTATGTTTGGATGGATTTCAAACAACTACTCATTTTGATTTGGTAATCGAATGAAACACAAAATAGGGTAAAACAAAATGTTGTCTTATTTTTCTCTAAGAATGACATCAAACCCTAGCCGCCATGGTGAGTTTGTAGTCACAGGTTGAATGTGTTCTTGTTGGTAATCAAATTTGGGTCACAGTTATACACGACTATATCGAGTGGCAAGTTGATTGGTGGACTTCCCATGAGCTGAAATCAGAGTCAAATGGATGCACAGTTCGTGGATAAACTTCTAGCTGAAATGGGCATGCATTCAACAGGTTTTATAACTTTTCTCCTTGATTTTTGGCTGTCTTAGCACAGGTAATATTGGAACAAAAAATTTTGCAGTTTTTCAGTTTTGTTAGTTAGGAAAAGGAGTTAAAAGAAAAAATGAGAATCTTTTCTTGATTAGAAAAAGAGTTCTACCGATTCGTTTAGCGGTTCTTTCAGTTAAGGCTTTCTTTTTGAAACCATGCTTCGGGGATTTGTGTATATTTGAGCATTCAGTATAAGACAATTTTTTTTAAAAAAGTAGACTCTCTGTTTTTGGGCTGAAAAAAAAATTGCAGAGAGGGTTTGAACAAAATATAGAATAGATCATTTAACATTCCTTACAAAGAAATTTTTGATGTCTCAATCTTTCATGACATTTATATCTTGAGTTGGAAATTTCTATGGTACTAAACAACATTATGTCTTGTAATTGGTTTCATTGAAAAACTTTCTGTTAGTTGTTTTCAATCATGATTTTGGGACTACAGTCACAATGCAGTTGTAAGGTCAGTATTGACAACAGCTATTCACAGTGTTCTTAAAAATTTGAAAGTTGTTGAGTAGAGACTCCACCAGGATTCCTAAACTTTGAGAAATTTTAAATTTGTAATTGGCATTAAAGACAAGGTTTTGAGTAGAGACTTTGCCATTGTGATAAGTTGATGTTCTTCTAAGATGGAATAAAATTGGTAGGTTCCGAGTGGTTTTGTATACCCCATAAGGGTTTTTCCACTCATGAAATTTTTGTGTTGTGTGTTGTTGTCTGTCTCTCTTTGTTTATCTTTATGTATTCATTCAATCTGTTAGGCTCTGATACTTCAACTTTGCTCATTCTATTGCAAAATTATTGTCAGTAAAATCTGTTATGTCTCATTGCATGTGAACACTTCATTTCAGTAGCTAGTTGTTGTAAAAGGTGCATTATATAGAGCATAACCAGATTGTTCATTAAATTTAATTGACCTATCTTTCAAATGCTTTTGAAATGAGTTACATGTTTGTTCAAAAGGTTCAAGTGCATTCATTTGTTCAAGTTTATTTCAATGAAATGTTAGAAATTCTTAAAGTTGTTCAAGTTTGATCTTGATAGAGAAATTTATAGCACTCTGATTCACCCCCCTCCCCCATCTCAGAGTGAATCCACTTCCAACAATTATTGTATTGTATTTTGTTATGTGTTACCCTATGGCTTGGCATATGATTAGGGAGAGTGGGCTTCCTTGTGATGACTGGGATCACATGAGTTAGGTTGCTTGGCACCTAGACCACCAGGACACATTGGGAGTTTTCCTTTTTGTAATTCAGTGATATCATTTAATAATTTATTGGGTTTGGATTTCATCTAATAAGATAATTCTATTTGGTTTGGGCCATATGAGATGGCAAGCTGATCTCCCTTGTACTCACATAGGTTGAGATGGCTCCACATGTCTGTTAAGGGATTGTTTTCACCCTTCTTTTGTGAGGGTAGCTTTTATGTCTATCAAGAGTATGGACTGCTCTTCTTTGTGAGGATACATACATGTCTACTATGGGTTCATATCTACCTTCTTTGTGAGGCTAGAAAGTAGGAGCATGACTAGTAAGGATGGCCATATTCCCTTCTATATGAGGATAGCATGTGATGACACTCCTTTCCTACATGTGACCATGTCCATATGTCATGATTTAGTGTATGCCTCTAGAAGAGTTTATTGTTGATTTCAACCTTGTCTTGTTATCTCATTATTGTTGTGTTGAGTTCATTATGCACTATGTTGAGTCCCATGGTTGTTAGGTGTCAACCTAGGACTTGAGTGAGTGTTGGAACCCCATGTCATCTCCTAGCACGAGGGGTGGTTCCTATCTGGTTCCACATGGACAGGTGGTTTGATGCATTCTTTCATTGGGATATTCTTCTTCTTGGATGTTAGTGTGCGTCGATTGGATTCTTGGATTCTTCATTGTGGATATTCTTTGGAGCTGATTTCTATGTACTTGGAATATAGAACATTTTATCATGATGAATTGTATTTGCAGATGAGATTATGTTCCCTTGAGTTATGTATCTTCATGTATTTGTTGATGTAATTGAAAGAGAATATGATGTAGTAGTTTAGGAGGAGATCTCATTGTATATTCATTGATATTATGGATACTCATTTATGTAATATTATAGTATAGTTTGATGTAAAAGAAAGAGATAGTATTTGTATGTTTTTATTGTGTGAAATTGTAAGATGGAATTGTATGTATGACCTTAAGGAAAATTTAAGATGAAAGATTTGTAGTTGTTGTTATAGACCTTATTTAAGTAATGCAAATCATTTAGGTGTGATGTATTATGTTGCTTAGGAGATTGAGCTTCTTGTCTTAGGGATTTGTAGTAAAAATTTAAAGGATATTCTAGTCTTTTTAAAGAGAATGTTTATATTATCTATGTTGCTTTTATGATGAATGAAAGAATGGATATTAGGTGTATTTGATTTGGTATTTTCTAAAATAATCTAAAGAGTATGTTATGTGACTAAGTTATGCATATGTGTTAAGGAATTATCATAGTTGTATGGAAAGTGTTAAATGGTTATTCTGCTTGCATAATATAATTCTATGGTTATGTTCTTATTGATTTATGTATCCATGTATATAGTAAATGATGAATTGATGAATAATGGTAGTAACATTGCATTAATAAATACTAGTGGTAGTTGTAATGGTTATCTTAAAAGAAAAAAAAATATCTCTTTTTGTTAGTAAATTTTGATTTATTTTCTCTAGGGTATTTTGGCGGGCATTACATAAGGCGTAAATAGCTAGAATCCTTGAGTTAGCCAAGGATCAGTTCCAAAATAAGATTAGAGTAAATAAGATAATGTTTAGAAAAATTGATGAAGTTGTAAAGGAAACAAAGAAAATTTTGACAAATTTTTTGCATGAGAATCAATATGAAGTCAATCCGGAAAAAGAACAAGATGATACTCATCCAAAAGATGAGAAGAAAAAAGATGATATTCCTTCTATTCTGGAAGATGATCTAGTATAAGTTAATGTTTCAAAAGTGCAGACATGGGATGATACTTTTGTTTCAAAAGTACAGGTTGATGATCTGAGATGTAAATATTTTGGAAGAAGTTTGAGTTGAGGATGTTGTAGGAGATAAGGGTGATGAGAATATAGGTGAAGAAAAAAAAGAAAATATGGTTGAGAATCCTCTAGTTGATGTAGATAACCCTCTTATACTTGAGAAGGAATCATATACAGAGAAGAATATAGAACTAGAGAAGGTGGAGGTTAAGGTTGAAGTAGGAACTAAAGCAAGAGACACCACAAAGGTGGTGAAAGTTAAGAAGATCATAGATGAATTTGAATTTATTTAAGGTCCAATCAATCTTGCCTATTTGTTGCCAATCTAGAAAATTTAACTTGCATCATTTGCACAAGGTAAGGCCAATGAGGATCTTTTGAAGTCTCATACAGAGGATAGCTTGTACTAACCATGGAATCCAGTATTTGGAAAAGCTTATGCCATCATTTCAGTAGGATTCATCAGATACCCCATCCAGTCAGTTAAAAAGTTTGATCAATTTTGTAGATACACATTTTGAGTCATTTGAAAAATCTACTAAGAAGAAGGGAAGGAATGCATTCAACACTAAGATGCTCCAAACATTGAAGAATATGATTGCAAAAGACAAAGCCACGTTAAATGCCTATGTGAAGAACAAGTAGGATGCATTGTCTGAAAGTGGTAACTTGTACAAATCATGCCTATCTTTGAAAAGGTTCACTGAGGACATTGAGAAGAAATCTAAGGAGCATGAGGATGAGTTAGCCCACATATCTCAGTTGGTTGATCCTTTGTCAGTTTCCTTGACCAATCATGAAAATCAAGTGATCTCATTGCTAGAGAATATTAGAATCTTGATTAATGACCGAGAGAGAATAATTGGAATAATTGGAGAACTTTGGAGTTTTATTACTCCTAAGTTAGATATTATGCGCAGTGCCTTGAAGGACACTCAAGATGATATGTGGTAAAGGAGCATCTAGTGTTACCTAATTTTATTGATGCATTTTTTAAAATTTTGGAGTGAGTGATCATGTTTGGGATCAATAAATGAATAATGGACTATTTATAGGTCCACAAGTATGTTTTGGAGCTATTTAGAGTGTGTTTATCAACAAGGTTTGTTTGTTTTCTCAGTTTTGGCCAATGTGTCCTTGTAAGCCAAAAATGGCATTATTTTGCAAAATAGTGTAAAACTCTTTGTAAGGCCTCATGAGGAATTTGGTAATGCTAGTTTGATGTTATAGAACCATCCTAGGGGGTTTAGAGTGAATAGAAATGCATAAGTTGCAAAAATGCAAAATGGAGCAAAAGTTGTCATTGTTGCTTGACAACTTTTTGCAACTTTTTGAGCAACTTTACAAAATTGGTCAAATCGGTGGTTAGGAAACCAATGGGGGGTTGGTTATGAGAAATGAGGCATATAAAATGCTTTTTCAATGATTTTAAACAGGTTGGAAGTTCCAAGATCAAATTTTGAATAATATTTGAAGGCAATTTTTTAGGTTTTTGCATAAGATATTGTCATTTTGGTAATAGCAGCCCGTACCAGATGATTTGATCTTGGTATTGTCCTTTCATGGTGGTTTATTATATTTTGTTGTGTTTCTAAGGAAGTAATTTTATTCTTTATTAAGTGCAAGTTTAGTGTTTGATTGCAAATTATCTTCTACTGCACTGCTCTCGGTCTGAGAAAGGGTTTAAGACCCTAGACATGGTTCCAACTTGAAATCCCATTGTGTTTGTTCAATGGCCCTTGGGATTATAGTCATGGAGCCTATGTATAGTTTACATATTCATTTTAATGTCCTGGAGGTTGCTTGGAAGCCATTTGCCATCATATCCTAGGTGAGCTCTGCCATAGCTCCGCTAGGAATATGATTGTCATTTTTGTCATTGCTTTCAGGGAAGATAATGTGGATGTGACAAGTGTTTGGCATGAAAGAAAGAATCCTATTGGAGTCTCAGTAGAAGCAGGGAGGTGTGATAAGGTGTAGAAACCAATAAACCCTATTGGAGAAGACTATCAACTCTCAAACCCTCAAAAAGAGCCATTTTTGGGGTTCGTACCTGTAGAGACATACCAGACATCCTACCCTACTAAATCTAAAAGCTTGTCCAAAAGGGTATCTGGATCACTAAGGCTTTTGGGAGGTCTTTTGGAAATTTTCTAAGCAATTGAACAAAAACCGTGAAGGTAGGGCTAATAGGGGCTCTAGGGCTACTAGGCCTAGAAAATAGGAACTAGAGAAAGCGGGGAAAATGGAGAGAAACCAATAAAAGAACCACATGAATGGAATTGAAAAGAATTCTCTACACCCCCTGAGACCCCTGAAAGTGTATGTTGGAGGTTTGACAACTTGATGGTTGGATTTACTCTAGTGAATCTCAGCCATGCTTGTGAGTAATAGGAGCAAACAAATTGAAAAGGAGCACTCCAAAGGAGTTTAGCTATTTGACTTGATATTGGACAAGAGAAGGGTGTGAAAAAGGATGGAAGTGCACTAAAACACCTTTTACCTACCTATTAAACAAGTTGCAACTCTTTTGTGAGATCCTCCCCATCAAAGTGGTATCAGAGCGAGTTAAATTTGGAAAGAAACCAGTTTATGTCAGAGACTGAGTCAGTAGGTGAAAATAGCTTTAGGATGGTGACCAATGCAGAGTTAGCTACAAAGCTAGAAGACCAAGAGGAAGAGAATAGACTCCTCAGGGTAAGACTACAACAATTGGAGAACAAACTAGGTGAAGTAGAAGATAAGACTGAGAAGGTAACTATCAAAATCAATGAAACAAAGGGTAAAGAAGTGGTGGAAGAGGACGACACACCTGAACTAGATCCTATTATACCCGAGGAACCTTTCCTTAGAGCCATCAAAGCCTTAGGAGGGAAGTCCCTAGAACGAGTGCCACTTTTCTGTGGAAAAATGGAACCAGAAGTGGTCATGGAATGGATTGAAGGGTTGGAGAATCACTTTGAATGTGATGAAATTAGTGAAGCACAAAAGGTGAAGGTAGCCAAATCTAGATTGAGAGGAGCAGCCTTAACTTGGTGGAAGTTCATCCAAGAGGAGAGGAAAAAGGAGGGTAAGAACCCAATTGCCACTTGGAAAGGAATGCTAGCCAAGGTGAGAGAATCCTATATCCCTGAAGACTATGAAAATCAATTACACAAGAGGAGACAAAATCTGAGACAAAGAGAACTAGATGTGAGTGGCTACACTGAAGAATGCCAGAACTTGTCTTTGAGATCTAAGGTGATGGAAGATGAAAGCATCAAGGTAGCTAGGTACTTGAATGGTTTGCGGTGGAATATCAAAGAAGAGCTAAGTTTGTTGTGTCTTAGTACTGTCCATAAGTACTATCAATTGGCACTCAAGGTGGAAGAGAAGATTAAAAAGAAACAAGAGCAAAGCAATAGAGGTAGAGGTAGGGGAAGACATGGTAGAGGTCATAGAGGTAGCTATGGTGGAAGAAGTGTAGACCAAAGATAACAAGGGGAATCCAAGTTGGTAGAGAAGCGTGAGGATTCCAATAGCAAGAGAAACCATAGAGAAAGGGGATCTAGCAACTCTACTAGAGGAAGGTCTAGTGGATCAGGAAGAGGGTCCTATTTCACCACAATAAAGTGCTACAATTGCCATCAACTTGGACACCCGGCCTATAGATGTCCTGATAAATATTCTTAATCCCAAGGAGGTGAAAGGAGAGTAAATTACATTCAGGAAGATGTAGCAAATGTGAAGACATCAGAAGTGAGTTTAGATTCTGAGGTTGGAAAGAATCTCATGATGAGAAGAGTTTTGATCAAAGAACCAGTTAAGGAGGAACCTAGTCAAAGAAGATCCTTGTTTAGGATAAAGTGCAAGATCATGGGTAAAGTGTGTAGAGTAGTGGTGGATTCAGGTTCCACTGATATCATAGTGTCAGAAGAATCAGTAAGCAAACTCAACCTGCAAAGAATTCTACATAGTGATCCTTATAGGGTTACTTCGCTCAACAAGGGGCAGCATGTTTTGGTGAATGAACAAACTTGGGTGGAGTTCACTATAGGAGGATACAAGGACAAAATCTTGTGTGAAATCTTGCCAATGGATGCATGCCATGTACTTCTAGGTAGGCCTTGGCAATTTGGTAGGAAAGCAATACACCATGGGGAAAAGAATTCCTATACTTTTCAAAAAGATGGAGTTACCTATAAAATTCAATCCATAGGAGATCAAGAAGAGAGAAGATCTAAGGGTTCCAATGTGCTATTAGTTGTGGAGAAGGAGTTCATAGACACTCTCAAGGAAGGAGAAGGAGAGGGGTTTTCCCTTGTTGTGAAACCAAAAGAGAAAAACAAGGACAAGCAAGTATGTATTCCTAATGAAGTACAACAGATACTAAATCAATTCCAGGACATCATAAGTGATGGAACACCTGCAACCTTACCTCCTAAACGTGCAATAAGTCATGAAATTGACTTCATACCCAAAGCCTCATTGCCCAATAAGGCAGCTTACAAAATGACACCGGAGCAAAATAAAGAGATAGCTAAACAAATCCAAGAACTCTTGGACAATGGTCTGATAAGGAAGAGCATCAACCCATGTGTAGTTCCCACCATTTTGGCACCAAAGAAGGGAGGTACTTGTAGACTTTGCATTTATTCAAGAGCCATCAACTAGATTACAATTAGGTATAGGTTTCCCATTCCAAGAATTTAAGATTTGATGGATTGTTTATGGGGTGCTAAGTATTTTACCAAGATAGACCTCAAGAGTGGCTACCACCAAATCAGAATCAAGGAGGGAGCTGAATGGAAGACAACTTTCAAAACTACAAAAGGACTTTATGAATGGCTTGTTATGCCATTTGGACTCATAAATGCCCCTAGCACATTCATGAGACTCATAAATGAAGTACTCAAGGATTACATTGGTAAATTTGTTGTTGTTTATTTAGATGACATCTTGATTTCTAGCAAGTTTAAAGTTGAACATCTTAAGCATATTGAGATTGTATTGAAGAAATTATGTGATGAGCAACTAACTATCAATTTGGAGAAATGTGAGTTCATGAAACAAGAGTTGGTATATCTTGGGTTTGTAATATCAAGTGGTGATTTGAATATGGATTCCTCAAAGGTGGAAGCCATAATCAGTTGGCCTACACCTAAAACAGCAAGTGAAGTGAGGATTTTTCATGGTTTGGCACAATTTTACAGGAAGTTCATCAGAGGGTTCAGTGAGATATGTGCACCTATGCTTGATACAATCAAAGGAGGTGTAAAGACTAAGTTTCAATGGACAAAAGAGGTACAAAAAAGATTTGATCTCTTGAAGACAAAGGTGGCTACTCAACCTGTCCTTGTTCTTCCAAGCTTTGACAAGCTCTTCATCATAGAATGTGATGCAAGCAATATAGTAATTGGAGCGGTCCTAAGTCAAGACAATAGACCAGTTGCATTTTTTAGTGAAAATCTCAATGAAGCCAAGTGGGTATTCTTCCTATGATTTGGAGTTATATGCAATTGTACAATCACTTAGGAAATGGATGCATTATCTATTACCTAAGTAATTTGTGGTTTATATTGATAACCAAGCTCTTAGTTTTCTCAACTCACAATAAAAGTTGAATCATAGGCATATCAAATGGGTAGAGTATTTGCAGTCCTATACTTTTACCATTAAACATAAGAAAGGTCAATGCAATAAAGTTGTTGATGAATTAAGTAGAAGGTTGCTAACAGTTCAAGAAGTGCAGCTCAAGAGCATTGGAGTGGATAGTTTCAAAGGGTTATACCAAGATGATGAAGACTTTGCTGCCATCTACAAGGTTTGTCAAGAGTTTAGAAATCATTTTCATGGTGAATATGCAGATTTTACCTTACAAGATGGTCTTTTGTTTAAAAGAGGACAACTTTGTGTACCTAGAGGGTCCATGGGAGAAAATTTGATGCAAGACAAGCACAATGGTTGTTTAAGTGGACATTTTGGGTTGAATAAGACTTTGGAACTTGTCCAAATATTCTA
Organism: Cryptomeria japonica; assembly: GCF_030272615.1. NCBI lineage: Eukaryota > Viridiplantae > Streptophyta > Pinopsida > Cupressales > Cupressaceae > Cryptomeria > Cryptomeria japonica. The sequence goes on from NC_081409.1 coordinate 723,336,585, forward strand.
CTATTGGCCAAAGATGCAAAGGGATATCGGAAAATATGTGGAGCAATGTGTGGTTTGTCAAAAGGCAAAGGGGACCTCTTCTAATGCTGGACTCTATCAGCCTTTACCTATCTTGAATCGGCCATGGGAATGTGTAAGTATGAACTTTGTTGTTGGTTTATCAAAGACCAAATTAGGATTTGATAGTATCTATGTTGTGGTAGATAGATTTAGCAAAACGGCTCATTTCATTCTATGTAAGGTGACTCATGATGCTAGTCATATTGCTCATTTATTTTTCAAGGAAGTCATTAGGATTCCTGGCTTACCCATCAGTATAGTATCAAATAGAGATGCAAAATTCATTGGTCATTTTTGGAAAACTTTATGGCAGAGATTGGGTACTAACTTATCTTTCAACTCAACCTACCATCCCCAAATGGATGGCCAAATAGAGGTGGTAAATAGGACACTTGGAAACCTTCTTAGGTATTTGACAAAGGAGTATGGACAAGCTTGGGATCAGATCATCCATCAAGCTGAATTTGCCTACAATGACAGTGTGAATAGATCAACCGGTAAGAGTCATTTTGAAGTAGTTTATAGCCTTCATCCAAGAGGTGTTTTGGAGATTAGAGATGTTGGGAAGATGGAAAAAAAGAGTGGAAATGTTGTGGACATGGCTCAATCCATGAAAGAGATTCATGAACAGGTTAGGCAAGCTTTACTAGACATTTCTCAAAGAATCAAGGACAAAGTGGATGAAAACAGGAGGGATGTTCAATTTGTTGTTGGTGAATTGTTCATGGCTCATTTGAGAAAAGAAAGGCTTTAGAAAGGTGTCCCTAGAAAGATTAAAATTAGGAGGATTGGACCATGTAAGGTCTTAGCTAAGTATGGGCACAATGCCTACAAACTAGATCTACGCGGGGACATGGCTTTGTCTCCTCTATTTAATGTTGCAGACTTGGTGCAGTACAAAGGAACACTTCCAAAGGAATGTAGTAGAATCTCAAATGTCTCCCAATCACTTTCAGACCTGCCTTTACCACTTACATCTATGATACAAGCCGAGAAGGTATTGGATTCAAGAATCCTCAAGAAGACTAGGCATACCACCTATATGGAATATTTGGTCAAGTGGTAGCATCTTCCAGAATCTGATGCCACTTGGGTACCTGAAGTACACTTTTCAAATCTTGTAATTTTCCTCTCTTTGTTTCCTAAATGATTCACTTGACTTCTTTCTCATTGGGGGAGTATGGTGCAGGAGCACCTAGTTTTACCTAGTTTTATTGATGCATTTTTCAAAATTTTGGAGTGAGTGATCATGTTTGGGATCAATAAATGAATAATGGAATATTGATAGGTCCAAAAGTATGTTTTGGATTTATTTAGAGTGTTTTTGTCAACAAGGTTTGTTTGTTTTCTCAGTTTTGGCCAATGTGCCCTTGTAAGCCAAAAATGGCATTATTTTGCAAAATAGTGTAAAACTCTTTGTAAGGCCTCATTAGGAATTTGGTAATGCTAGTTTGATGTTATAGAACCATCCTAGGGGGTTTAGAGTGAATACAAATGCATAAGTTGCGAAAATGCAAAATGGAGCAAAAGTTGTCATTGTTGCTTGACAACTTTTTGCAACTTTTTGAGCAACTTTTCAAAATTGGTCAAATCGGTGGTTAGGAAATCAATGGGGGGTTGGTTATGAGAAAGGAGGCATATAAAATGATTTTTCAATGATTGTAAATAGGTTGGAAGTTCCAAGATCAATTTTTGAATAATATTTGAAGGCAATTTTAAGGTTTTTGCATAAGATTTTGTCATTTTGGTAATAGCAGCTCGTACCAGATGATCTGATCTTGGTACTGTCCTTTCATGGTGGTTTATTATATGTTGTTGTGTTGCTCAGGAAGTGATTTTATTCTTTCTTAAGTGAAGGTTTAGTGTTTGACTACAAATTGTCTTCTACTACACTACTCTCAATCTGAGCAAGGGTTTAAGACCCTAGACATGGTTCCAACTTGAAATCCCATTGTGTTTGTTCAATGGCCCTTGGGATTCAAGTAATGGAGCCTATGTATAGTGTACATATTCATTGTAATGTCCTGGAGGTTTCTTGGGAGCCATTTTCCATCATATCCTAGGCGAGCTCTACCATAACCCGGCTAGGAATATGACTGTCATTGCTTGCAAGGAAGATAAAATATGGATGTGCCAAGTGTTTGGCATGAAAGAAAGAATCGTATTGGAGTCTCAATAGAAGCAGGGAGGTGTGACAGGGTGTAGAAACCAATAAACCCTACTGGAGAATATTATTATATCTCAAACCCTCAAAAAGAGCCATTTTTGCGATTCGTACCTATACGAACATACCAGAAAGCCTACCCTACTGAATCTAAAAGTTTGTCCAAAAGGGTATCTAGGTCACTAAGGCTTTTGGGAGGTCTTTCAAAAGTTTCTGAGCAATTGAACAAAAACCGTGAAGGTAGGGCTAATAGGGGCTATAGGGCTACTAGGCCTAGAAAATAGGAACAAGAGAAAGTGATGGGAAAATGGAGAGAAACCAATCAAATAAAAAAATGAATGGAATTGAAACACATTCTCTACACCCCCTGAGACCCCTGCAAGTGTATGTTGGAGGTTTGACAACTTGATGGTTGGATTTACTCTAGTGAATCTCGGCCATGCTTGTGAGTAATAGGAGCAAACAAGTTGATAGGGAGCACTCCAAAGGAGTTTAGATGTTTGAATTGATATTGGATAAGAGAAGGGTGTGAACAAGGATGGAAGCCCACTAAAACACATTTTACCTACCTATTAAACAAGGTGCAACTCTTTTGTGAGATCCTCCCTATCAAAGTGGTAGCAGAGCGAGTTAAGATTTGGGAAGAAAGCAGTTGATATCAGAGACTGCCTCAGTATGTGAAAATAGCCTCTCAATGGTGACCAATGCATAGTTAGCCAAAAAAGTAGAAGACCAAGAGGAAGAGAATAGACTCCTCAGGGTAAGATTGCAACAATTCGAGAACAACTAGGTGAAGTAGAGGATAAGACTGAGAAGGTAACTATCAAAATCAATAAAGGGAAGGGTAAAGAAGTGGTTGAAGAGGATGGCACACCTGAACCAGATCCTATTCTACTTGAGGAAACTTTCCTTAGAGCCATCAAAGCCTTAGGAGGGAATTCCCTAGAAGGAGTGCCACTTTTATGTGGAAAAATGGAACCAGAAGTGGTCATGGAATGGATTGAAGGGTTGGAGAATCACTTTGAGTGTGATGAAATTAGTGAAGCACAAAAGGTGAAGGTAGCCAAATCTAGATTGAGAGGAGTAGCCTTGACTTGGTGGAAGTTCATCCACGAGGAGAGGCAAAAGGAGGGTAAGAACCCAATTGCCACTTGGAAAGCAATACTAAGCAAGGTGAGAGAAGCCTATATCCCTGAAGACTATGAAATTCAATTACACAAGAGGAGACAAAATTTGAGACAAAGATAATTAGATGTGAGTAGCTACATTGAAGAATTTCAGAAGTTGTGTTTGAGATCTAAGGTGGAGGAAGATGAAATCATCAAGGTATCCAGGTACTTGAATGGTTTGCGGTGGAATATCCAAGAAGATCTAAGTTTGTTATGTCCTAGTACTATCCATAAGTGTTATCAATTGGCACTCAAGGTGGAAGAGAAGATTAAAAAGAAACAAGAGCAAAGAAATAAAGGTAGAGGTAGGGGAAGAGATGGCAGAGGTCATAGAGGTAGCTATGGTGGAAGAAGTGTAGACCAAAGATCCCAAGGGGAATCCAAGTTGGTAGAGTAGAGTGGGGATTTCAATAGCAAGAGCAGCCATAGAGGAAGGGGATCTAGCAACTCTAGTAGAGGAAGGTCTAGTGGATCAAGAAGAGGGTCCTATTTCCCCACAAAGAAGTGCTACAATTGCCATCAACTTGGACACCCGACCTATAGATGTCCTGAGAAATCTTCTTCATCCCAAGGAGGTGAAAGGAGATTAAATTACATTCAAGAAGATGCAGCAAATGTGAAGACATCAGAAGTGAGTTTAGATTCTAAGGTTGGAGAGAATCTCATGATGAGAAGAGTTTTGATCAAAGAACCAGTTAAGGAGGAACCTAGTCAAAAAAGATCCTTGTTTAGGATAAAGTGCAAGATCATGGGTAAAGTGTGTAGAGTGGCGGTGGATTCAGGTTCCACTAATAACATAGTGTTAGAGAAGCAGTAAGTAAACACAACCTGCAAAGAATTCCACATAGTGATCCTTATAGGGTTACTTGGCTCAACAAGGGGCATCATGTTTTGGTGAATGAACAAACTTGGGTGGAGTTGACTATAGGAGGATACAAGTGTAGACGTATAAAAATGACCATATTCCTAAATGAATATTCAATGTTCATTTTATTCTCGTTCCTCTATTTAGTGAAATCTAATTTAATTAAATCACCCACATTCTTTTATTTAATTAAATAAATTATTCAATTTATTTAGTTAAATTCACTTAAGCCCTTTTATGTCATTTAATTGAATAAATCATTTTATTTAATTAAATCCACTTTCCTTACTTTTGATTAAATTTACATTTAATTAATAGTTTACCCCAATTGAATAAATCTAATTTATTTAATTTCCCAACTTGCAACCAAATTGAAATAAAGCAATTTATTTTAATTAATCCTATTATTCCTCATCCACTTGCATTTTCCTACATCTACCACTTGCCTCTTTAAACCCCCTTCTAGATTCTTCTAATCCTAATCAATTAGCCTAACCCATCTCCTAAATATTGTCACATCCCTAAGCAAAGGGAAGTCACTTCTCAAACCTTCAAAGTCTTTGAAAACCATTAAAGGCTTTAGGTCTTCAACAACTTAACCTTGAAAGTCTTCCAAACCATTAATGGTTAACTCAACCCTCTAGCATGATTAGAGACTTCTTCTCTTAACTCAACCCTCATCTAACTCAAGGGTCTCATCAAGCATTCATTGCTTTGACCATGGTTACCCCTTTAACCCTTGCATAAGAGTTTACCCCTTGGGTAAAAGCTTTATCCATTGGATAACCCTTACCTCCTAAGGTAACCATGAGGTCTTCTCAAGCATTTAATGCTTCCAACCTCCTCTCTCAACCAGTCTTATGTTAACAATTGACACCATTTCACTGGTGAGAATTGTAAACATGGATTGATAACTTTCAATCCTGACCCTTGATAACTCCTCTGATCTTGACCCTCCATTGCCCTATTTTCACTATAAATAGAGCTCTCATTTCTCCATTTTAAGGATCCATGCAAGCTTTTAGTATCACATTTATGCTCAGAATTGATCAATACATCTAGCTTCTCTTTGTAATAGGAATTAATCTAATAAGCATTTTAGAGTATTTCCTTTATCATTAACTTAGATCATCAACTAGCATATCATGTTAGGATAGTGTTGCTACTAACCTTGTCATGTTATAATCTAGTTTATTGCATTTATAGAATCATACATAGCTAGGATGCATTTCATATTTAAATAAATCTAAAGCATCTCTCGTTCTTGCATTCGTCATCCCTAAGCCACTTTGCTCAATGATCTAAGAGAAAAGGCATTGGCTTGAGGGACCTTGTGAGATAGAGAACCATGGAACCAACCTTGGGAAGTTGAGTCATTCTTCATGACCCCATAACTTGCACCAAGAAGTCTTGTGGGTGTGTGAACTAGCTCTTTGAGACCATATTTTTACATTTCAAGTTCATAGACCCGCTTTTCCCACACGCATTTCTGGTGCCCACCATGGGGCATTACCCCGTTAACCAAATCAATTTTTAAAAATAATCATTTTTGCAGGTACGCGGGAAACAAGAATCAGCGCGTAGGGAACATCCCTTAGCGCATCTAGTTAATCTTCCAGTGCATCCAGCTCATTGTTTAGCACGTAGGACCCATTCCCCAGTGCATGAAGACCATATCTTAGCACATCATCCCCACTAACATTTTTCTGTAGGTCTCGGCGCGGGAGAATAACAGAGCAGTGCATTCAAAAAATAGTTTAGTGCATTGGGTCTGTCCGATAATGCATCCCGATCATCCTGTAGCCCGTACAGTCTGTTCTGTAGTGCATCACAGATAGAGGAAAAATTAAAAATTTTAACCAAGCATAAATTTAGACTTGTTGAAGTCCACAAGAATCTGTATTTTTCTAATTATTTTGGTTGGTGTTTTGCAGGATCTTTAACATTTTCTTGCAGGGAGGAGCATCATTTTACTTTTAGAGTTACAATAGTTTAAGTTTTTTTCTAACTTAGTTAAATTAGTTAAAATTTAAGGCTTTTTAATTCTTATAGGGTAAAATTGAACTCACTTTGTTTGGGGTATAAAAAGAACCACAAAAAAAAATCCTTTTTGCTTTCCTAGGAAGACAAAATCTTCAAATTGGGCTTTAAAAAGAACAAATCAATTTTTCAAGTTTTGCAATCTAAAGGGCTTAAAAGGAACTTCACCATCCTTTGGTGCATAAAAGGATCCATTTTTAGTTTTTGTAAAGTAAAGAATCACACAAGTCCAAAAGTCATTTACAACTAAAGAGGGAAGATCTTCCCCTTTCAAATCGATTTCTTTTGTTGACCAAACATCACATTTATTTTGTTGACCAGGTTCCTTTTCAATAGATCAGAAAATCATTGCCTTGAAAGAATAAAATAAACACCATGTTTTCGTGGAGCAACATCTTCATATAGAGTTAGCAAATCACTGCTTTGAAAGGCTAAAAAGAACCTTGTTTGCCCTATCTCGAAAGTGGAAGGAATATGCTCTCCCCTTAACTGGGTGATCAAAAAGCCAGACCACACTTACGCTTTCAGTCATACAACATTTAAATCCTTTAGCAGGCCTGCCTTCCTGAGGGGTTGAAAAACTCTTAAAGCCATTTTTGGCTGGTGTGAAGGGAACGACCTAAGTGGGAAATGGCTTTGAAGCCAAGTGTTCCAACCCACTATAATCAAATGTGGAAAGTGACGAAAGTCCTTTTCAACGGTTGCATGCAGCAATTAGCCTTCCCCCAGTATCCTTGAGATACGTAAAGCCTTTGTCCTAAAGGTCGGGAAGCCTCTTGAGGGAGTTTATCACTGACGGCCGAACGGGAAGCCTGATTACAAACCTTAGCATAGAAACTTTGAGCCGAGTCAGTAACCAGACATTTATAATATCATAGTGCAAGGGTGGGGAAGAATCCACCCCCAAGATCGCTCACCATATATCTCCCAAGATAACTACTCAATTGTGAAGCAATTCACTTTGGGTTAACTTCTGGCAAAAGGTAAAAAAATGGGCGCCCCCTAGGGGGTGACACGGTTGTTTGAGTTGATGGAGTATTGAGACTAGTGGGCTATGATATTACTTATGACCCTTGAATAAAGAGTCTGACTGAATTGCTTGTTGTATCTAAACCTATTAAAATATTGGGGATTTGAACACATCCTCGCAGAACATACACTCATTGTTTAGATTAAGAAAAATGGTTATCTCTTTGGTGTTGTGTTTTCATTTGTTACTTCAGAAAATCATCTATCATCACTGAAAACTCAAAGCAAAATTCCAAAAATTGCAGAAAAACAACCAAGTCAAAATATCAAGGCAGTTTAGCGCGTAAGAGAAACCTCTTAGCGCATGGAAACCATCTTTTAGCGCATTAGACCTTCACCTTAGCGCATTAAATGTTAACGTTAGTGCTTCATCAGAATCCAAAACTAGCAGTTTTAAGTAGCGCATTTTGAAAACAGTTTAGCACGTAGAAGCAACAGCTTAGCGTGTGGAGACTACACCTTAGCACGTCAAATTTAACAGTTAGCGCATGGGCGACCCATATTAGCACATGGCATTTTTGAACTGAGGAAAAATAGAATTTACCAGTTAGTGCGTCATAGGGGGCAGCTTAGCACATGGAGTCTTTTCTCTAGCACGTTGAGAACTTTCTATAGCGCATTGCGTCTCTGTCTTAGCGCGTAGCCAAAACTAGGAAAACAAGGGGCAAAACAGAGGTCATTTTTTGAAAAATTTTGAAAATTTTTTTGGGGAGCTTTCCTTCCTCAACTTGAACTTCATCAAACAGAAAACCAAAACAGAGTATCCAAAACTATTCTCAAAAGCAAGTTTTCAGTCAAACAAAGTTGTCCAAAATCTAAAAACTAGTCGCAAGATAACACACACATCTCTCTTATCAAAATAAGGAAACCTCATCACAAGTATCAAATAGGTCCTTCAATCACATAGATTTCTATCCCAAAACACACTTTCTTTAAAACTCCAAGTTGTCAAATGGAGTTTCCATATCGGGAAAGCTCATATTCCATATCATTTGACACGCTTTGTCATGAGGGGGCATCTAAACCTTAACTTTGATAAAGTAAAGCTTGAGTTTCCAAAACAAGCTAAGCTAAATCCAAAACAAATGAAAGGAAACCATTGATCGCTTGTGCATGACTAATCCTCATATTCTGAGAAGAAAGAGTATTTATCATAACACTAAGTTGAAGAAACAACAACCCAGTTCTCTAAAACTTGCCAAATGGAATAAGTTTTTATACATCAATCACCAACTCTTCAAGTCTCATCGAACATTCCTTCATCATATATGCTTGTATCTTCAAGACAAAACCAACGAATTTGACAAGGAACCATTAAGGAGTAGAGCATTCTGTCAAAAGTCAGCATTTAGTCAACGCCTGAATCAAGGAGGAAAGATCAGTCCGGATTTCTTTCCTGAAGAGTGCATCACTTACAACATACCCCGATTTGAACCACCAACCCCTGAACAAAACATCGAAGAAGAGTTCATTCCTTTTGTCACAGAAAGCTTCTACTAGATGCCTATTGTTACTCGCTCTCAACGAAACAAACAAAGTGAAATGCAACCAGAATCTAGTATGAATCAAAGATTATCAAATCCTTTCGAGGGTCCGCATCTAGAGGACACTGAAATTTTTGAAGAACTCCTTCAAGAGTGTCAAGAAAGTGCTTCATTTCAAAAGCTTGTGGAAAGACTCATGGAAAATGACAAAGAAAAATACTTACTCATGCTCACAAGCAAAGGAGTTAAACTTCCTGATGACTTTGACACTGACATATTTAGAACAAGATCTCAACATTATGATTATCAAGAATGACAAAGAGAGGAACAAAACACACCTGAACAACACATACCTGAACAAAACATACCCGAACAACACATACCTAAACAAAACATACCTGAGCAAAACATTCCAGAGCAAAACATACCATTTCACACACCATTTCAGCTTAGAACTAATACAAGGGAAAAACTTTTCCCTCGGCAAAATAATGCACCTTTGATTGCTCTCACTCAACAAATGCAAATGTTACAAAGACAAATGCAAGACATGCAACAAGGGACAACAGTACGGTACTCCTTAACTAAAATTTGTCCTTATCTGTTTGACAGATGATTAAACATGGTGCCTTTTCCCCCAAACTCAAATATTCCAAAATTTGACAAATATGATGGGAAAAGTGATCCCCGTGATCATGTTCAAGAATTTTGTACCATGAGTCTTGAATTCGCCCATGATGACACCTATTTGATGAGGTTCTTCCCAAGAAGTTTGGGAGGACAAATAATGGAATGGTTATCCAAAATCACACCTCCTGTCAGATCATTCGATGAACTCGTCAACAAATTCATAACTCAATATTCCTACAACATTCAACATGTAATCACTATGCTAGATGTCTGTAACACCAAACAAAAAAACAATGAAACATTCATGGTTTTCCTTCAACCTTGGCGACGTATGGTTTTGAGATATCCTTGAGATGTGCCTAAAAAGGAAAAGATGGAGATTTTCATCGACAACTTGAATAGTGAGATGAGTTACTTACTCAAACTTCAATGCATGCCATATTTTGCCAAATTGATCAAAAATGGCATCCAAGTAGAAGAAGCATGTATCAAGAAAGGAACATTGAAATTATTCAAAGAAGGAACAAGTTCATCCAATTACAACAACCAAAACAACAACTTAGACAAATCCAGATTCTGGACCAGAAAGAAAAACACTGGAAATGAAGGCGGAAACGAACCAAATGATGAAAAATCCAAACAACCAGTACTAGCGTTATCAGGTAATCCTCAAGATATAAACAATCCCAAAGGTGATAACCAAGGTACTAACACTTATGCACCAAATATCAATCAAGATCAACTCAACACAAACAAAACCAACAATACCCATGTAGCGTCCTAAAATTGCGACACTTGCAATTTCGACCGCATTTGGGTCTTCACGATGGTGACGCAACACTAAACCTGAATGGAGACCCCGAAACTTGCTCACGACACCAAAAACTGCATTTTTCCAGCACCCTGGCCTGATCCTCCTTGCACCCTGCTGTCCCGGGAGGTGGGACCAGAGCGCCCAGCGCCCTGGTCCCTGGCCCTATTTTGGGCCCGGTCTCCTATGGGACTTCGGGCCTTTTTGTTTGCAAATTGGAAAATAACATTTCCTGGTCAGCCTAAGGTTGGGAAAATCAGTCTTTTAACCCTAATTGGCAAGTATATAAACTACTTTTCCTCTCTCATTTGGGGGAAGAGGATGGGAAAAAGGTGAAAACGATATTCAAACATTCAAGAATTCAAGCATTCAAGCATTCCTTCAAGCAATTGATCATTCTAAGTCTCCATTCAAGGCTAAGTGTTGCATTCAAGACAAGGATTCAACCATTGAAGAGGAGATCACTTACAACACATTACATGCTACAACATACAACATACAACAAACAACAACATCTATACCTTCGCATATAAGGATACAAACATCCTTACAACAAGGTATTAGTACTTGTTTTACATTACATTTACAGCATTTCTCATTTCTTGGTTAATTCCAAAACCGGGGTTTGACCTAAGGGCAAACCCCTAATCCCTAACCCCCCAATCGTCTTCGCTTTTCTGTGTGTAGGTTGCAGGTACGCAGCTGAAATTGAAGATCTGGAATCCTTGTGCAGAGACGAACAGATCCCCCTTCGTTTCGCGGATTTTTCGGAGGACCGTGTGCACGTCGGGCGCCATCGTCCCGTCAACTTTTGCTCAAATTTGCAGGACAGCGCCGTCTCGACATTTTACTGCTAATTCCAGGTCCGCAGCTTCATCCTATATCCCTAACTCAGTTTATAAGCGAATCTTTCTCACTTTCTATGCATTCCTAGTTCAATCTTTCCATCTACATTCTTTACAAAAGAGGGTATCCTTGCTATCACAACCCTTGAAACTCATATAGAATCCAATCTTGCATTGCGTGGGATTGGATCTCATGGGTTTCAACCCCTCTTTTGAATGTAAAGTCCCTCCTAAGTGAAAACCATCAACCCTAGTGACTCTCCCTTCTCCCTCCTCAGAGTTGGGGAGGGGAGAACGACTAGGGTTCGATTTTTCCGCTTTACAACCCAAAACAATAACACCAATCGAGGACCTAATCCAAACTCCTAAGGTAATACAAACAACTTTCCAAAATGCATTTACACACCACTAGGGCAATCACTGGAGTCAGCATTTAGAGAACTCCTGGCAAACAAAATTATCTCATTACCAGCAATCAACAACTTTGAACCACAAATCAAACCACCCTAGTGGAATGACTGACACTTTTGTGATTTTCATAGAAACAAAGGTCATCAAACAAATGATTGCATGAGACTGAAAAACATTGTTCAAGACATGATTGATAGAGGTGATTTAACAGTCGATGGTCTCAAGACAAATGGTGAACATGGGGCCTTTAAGAATCCTCTTCCAAACTACAACAAGGATGGAGCTTCAACCTCAAATGATACATGTGGAGCTCGTATCAATCACATTTACAATAACAGCATCAATCACATATCAACTGAGGACAATCAAGTCAATGTTATCACAATCAAGGACAAGTGTGAACATGAATCCATCAATGTAACAACCAGAGCTCAAAAATATGTCTTGAAGGGGCATATGTCAATAGCTAACACCATACCCAAAATTCAATTATGATCTAGTCAGTCAACTGCGTAAAAATCCTGCTCAAATATCTATACTAGAGTTACTGAAACTTTCACCAAAACACAAAGACATATTGGAACAAGAACTATTGGAAACAAATGTACCTCAAGATTTGGATGCTAACAAATTTCAAGCCATGGTAGCTCATATGACAGTGCCTCATAACCTCACTTTTTCTAAGCATGATAATATCTCATTGAGCCATCCACACAATACTCCACTCCACATTGAAGTCTTGGTCTACAAGCATCGAGTCAAAAGAGTACTAATAGATGGAAGAGCTGGACTCAATATCTGTACCTTGAAACTTATTCGTGCATTAGGCTTCTCCGAGAAATCTATTGATCCATGCAAAAATATCACTATCAAAGCATATGATGACGAAGAGAGATCATCCAAAGGAACAGTAATGTTGCCAATTCAAGTAGGACCAATACAAAGGGACACTATGTGCCAAGTCTTAGACATAGACCTCACATACAATATCTTATTGGGTCAACCTTGGATACATGAAATGCAAGCAGTACCTTCTACTTATCATCAGTGTGTTAAGTTCCCCTACAATGGGCAGGAGATTTCTATATCAGCATATCATAATCCATTTCAACATTGTAATGCTATGGGGGCAGCCCAAGACAACTTGGTTCCACATAATAGAGAAAAACAAAGTTACTCAACACCAGATCTTTAGCAAGAAAAGTCTAAATCACTATCTATAGATTTCAAACAGAAAATGAAAATCAAAGAGCAAGGCATGGGAGAATACTCTTTAGAACCTTTGTGTTTGGCCAACTTACCAACATCACCTAAATCTCATGGGTTACCTACAGCATCAACACATCACACAGCATAGCCCATCACCATGTTTGATGGAAAATTTATCCAACTCGACACATTAGCACATGAATTAGAAGAAAAAGACATCCTTAGTTGGTTATACAAGGATGGGGAAGACAATGATAGAGCGGCTACTATGGAAGTAGCTATACCAACACACCTGTATGGAAAAGGTTACTTGATCATGCAACTCATGGGATACAATGGCAAAGGTCCTATCGAAAAATGTTGGGAAGGCGTCACAGAACCAATAGATCCTCATTCACAGCTTGCTAAAGACAAAACAAGATTGGGCTATGAACACATTCTACCACCAAGGAAAACACCAAGCAAATACCAAAAACCTCAGTGGAAAGCAAAGAAGAAATACAAGGAGGACTCGTGGCAAGAAGCACTATTTGAGTCAGCAGAGACAATACGCAAAGAATGTGAATATCAAGAAGGCAAGCAAAATCAAGAGAAGCCCAACAATCAAAAGAAGGAAGCACCTACTACAGAAGTACATCATTTTCAAGCACCAATGTCCAACAAAGAAGAATTACCTCCTGATAACATCATTCCTCCCCGAGGAGAGATAGTATATGAGCATATGCAAAGAGTAGAAGCAACATCTAACACAGAATTAGAGAAAACCATCAGACTTGTATCGATCATCAAAGACCTATTTTCACCATACAGCATACCCATCCATAGCACTACCAGAATATGGGATAATACCTCTGAGACTTATTCAAATGACTATGAATGGGGTAGTTGTTCTAATGTTACTGAAGATGTTGCTGAAAATGACAGTCATACACCCATCTCTCAAGAAGAACACGACACAGAATCTAGACCACTTGAATTTGGTCCACAAAATATCTATGATGCCAAGGAAAATGAGCAGCAACATTATGAGCAAGTCTACACAGAAGATGATACCATTGAAGACCTTGATGAATTCCTTAACTTATTCCAAATCCCAGCCAACCACGATGATACTTCCATCCTAACACTTACAGCAGCTGAACTTGATCCACCTAACGACTCCTTACCACTTGTCTTTCCTGACCTCATAGACTGGGATGAACCTGAAAACCATGACATACCAATTTTCCCAAATGATGAATCCATTATCCATTACTTATGTACCGTCAACTCGAAAACAGACTCTACCAGTGAACAAAGTAACGACATCTGCAATTAGGGGAACGCCAAGTCTCTCAGTCACAAAAATGAACAAAATAAAGGATCTACTGCTGAAAACCAGTCAATGGCAGCAATAGATCACAAAAAAGTAAAAATAAAGGATGCATCTGAGGGTGAAAACCTTTTTGAGGCACGTAAAGATTGGAGACTTGACACTCTTCTTAAGCATTATCATGAGCGATCACCCATATTTATTGAGCCCACTCAATCAATCAACATTGGTACAACAGAAGCAGCCAAAAACATACACCTTGCAGAATCTTTGACAGAGGAAGAAAGATCAAAGTTTGTCCAATTTTTCAAAGACAAGCATATCAACTTTGCTTGGTCATATGTAGATATGCCCGAGATTGATCCACAGTTACTTATGCATCATTTATACATAAATCCAGGAGCTAATCCAGTCAAGCAAAAACTAAGAAAGATGAATCCACATGTAGCACTCATGGTCAAAGCTGAGGTGAAGAAACTATTAGATGTCGGATTTATTCGACCTATCGACTATGCTGAATGGATTTCCAACATTGTACCAATATCAAAACCAAATGGCAGCATCAGAATATGCACTGATTTTAGAGGCGTCAACAAAGCCTATCCAAAGGATGACTTTCCTTTGCCCAGTATCAACATAATTGTAGACCTCACAGCAGGCCATGCAATGCTATCACTAATGGATGGTTTTTCAGGCTATAATCAAATCAAGATAGCCCCAGAGGATCAAGATAGAATAGTGTTTACCTGTCGTTGGGGAATGTATTGTTGGAATGTCATGCCCTTTGGCTTAAAGAATGCAGGAGCAACTTATCAACGAGAAATGACAACAATCTTTCATGACATGATGCATACCTTCATGGAGGACTATGTGGATGATTTACTAGCTAAATCATTTACCCGGGCAGAGCATCTAAGCATATTAGAAAAGATTTTTGACAGATTGGAGAAAATCCAAGTCAGACTCAACCCTAAGAAGTGTGTCTTCGGGGTTACGTCAAGCAAGTTACTAGGCTACATAGTTTTAGCTAAGGGTATTGAAGTGGATCCAGCAAAGGTACAAGCCATAATGGAGATGCCACCACCAAAGAACATCAACCAGCTTAGATCTCTACAAGGACGGCTCTAATCAATCAGGCGATTCATTTCTCAACTAGAAAATAAAAGTCTACCATTCAATCATTTGCTACATAAAAATGTACCATTCAAATGGGAAGCCAAATGTGCAGAATCATTTTATCAAATCAAGCAATATCTGGTGAATCCACTAGTTCTAGTACCACCAATCGCAGGGAAGCCACTCATTCTCTACATTTCAACAACAGATATATCATTGGGGGCATTATTGGCACAACAAGATCAACAAGGCAAGGAATGAGCTATCTATTACATCAGCAGGACATTGAACGGATATGAACTCAACTATACATTCATTGAGAAGGCCTGTCTAACAATGGTATTTGCCTCTCAAAAGTTTTGACACTACATGCTAGCTCACACAATTAAGCTAGTTGCAAAAATTGATCCTCTCAAATATTTACTCAGCAAGGCAGCTCTTACAGGCAGATTGGCTAAATGGGTCACAATTCTCAGTGAATTTGATATCCATTACACAGAGCAACAAGCTATCAAAGGACAAGCAATTGCAGATCAACTAGCTGAAGCACCGCTACCTGGAAAACACCCAATGGAAATCAAATTTCTGGACAGAGATGTTCTTGCTATTTCCACCAAGCAATGGACCCTATACTTTGATGGATCCTATACTCAACATGGCTCAGGTGCTGGCATTCTATTCATCACTCCTGAAGGGTACACCATACCAAAATCATATAGGCTTATGTTTCCATGCACAAATAACATGGTTGAATATGAGGCACTGGTTATAGGCATAAAAATGGTTGTAGAATGGAGAATCACAGAATTAAAGGTCTACGGAGATTCACAACTAGTCATCAATCAAATCAACAATGACTATCAGACGAAGGACAACAAGCTGCTACCATACAAGTGAATGGTGGACGATTTTAAACAATATTTTGTACACATCACCTTTGAGAAAATACCAAGGTTGGACAACAGAGCAGTCGATGCAATGGCTACTATCACTTCACTACTACAAATTCCAAAGCAACAGAGTCGCTATGAGTTTCTGGTAGAGCAACTGTTCTCCCCAGCCTATGACCATTTTGAATCCCATGTCATCTATGCCTTGACCGGTTCGGACTCTCCATTATATGGACCGATATATGACTATCTTAAGAACAATATCCTACCCATTGACCTATCCTGAAACCAAAAACACAACTTTATCCGACAAGTCGCCCATTATACCCTCACTGCTGATACTTTGTACCGTCGAAGTCTAGATGGTACTCTTCTTTGTTGCCTTGATCGTAATGAATCTGATTCCTCTTTACACGAGCTTCATGAAGGTATCTGTGGCACACATTCAAGTGGTCCTACTCTTCATAAAAAACTTCTAAGGATAGGATATTACTGGCCAACAATGGAAAAAGACTCTTATCACTTTGCGAAGAAGTGTCCTAAATGCCAAATTCATGGTAATCTTATACATGCACTAGCACAGGAACTGCAGCCATTCACAACATCCCGGCCCTTTTGCCAGTGGGGACTGGACTTAGTAGGCAAAATTCATCCTTCATCTTCAAATGGACACAAGTTCATTATAACTGCAACAAAATACATTACCAAGTGGATTGAAGCAGTCCCCATGACCATAGTAACTGGAAAACAAATAGCCTCTTTCATCCTTAATTATCTGATCTGCAGATATGGCATTCCAAGCTCCATCATCACAGATAATGGGCGACCTTTCAAGAACCAAGATGTGCGAGAACTATGTGCAAAATTCAAAATCCAACATCGTTTCTCTACACCTTACTACCCACAGGGGAATGGTCAGGTAGAAGCATCCAACAAGACAATATTGAAAATCCTAAAGAAAATAGTGAATGATGTAGGCAAAGATTAGCATATACAACTCAATCCAGCACTTTGGGCATACAGAACTAGCATTCGCACACCTATGGGAGCTACACCATATTCATTGGTATATGGATCAGAAGTAATTTTACCATTGGAGGTAGAAATTCCATCTCTCAGAGTCTCTTTGAAAGGCCTAATTCCAGATGAAGAGTATCAAGTAAATCGACTGCAAGAGCTTGAACTTCTAGATGAAAGATGCCAACGTGCCTATACTCATCTCAAAGCATATCAGCAACGCATGTGCCGAAGCTACAACCACAAGGTCATTCCTAGAATTTTTAAAATTGGCGACCTAGTACTCAAGGAAAATCCTAGAAATCAACAAGATCGAGAAAAGAAAGGGAAATTTGAACCTAACTGGTTAGGTCCCTATGTCATCATATCAGCCTATGGATCAGGTGCTTATCAACTAACAACTTCAGAAGGAGATGTGCTCGACGAACCAACTAACAACATCCATCTGAAGAAATAGTACACTTGAGCAATCTAATGCATGGAAAAGTCCAAAAAAAAAAGAAAAAAAAAATTTTAAAATCAAGAAAAAGCAAATAAAAGGGTACAATAAAAGCAACTGGTGAAAACCTGGCAACAGGCACTATTGTAAGAGGATAGCTCCTCTATCTATCTTTTACTACCATACCATTATACCCACAGTTAAACACTATCGGCTATCGCCCGACATTTTTATCACAATATCCATCCAGGACATACTTAGCATAGTCACTATCCTGGTTTATCCACATATCCTTTTGCCGCATCTCACCATGGCTTGGAAATCACTGTACATATCCACATTAAGAGGAACACTCAGCTAGGGGCAGTATTAATCAAAACTTGCAGCAAATTCGAGACATCAAAACTTGTAGAAAACTCATAACATTGTATCCAACAAACAAAACTCAAACAATCGCAAAACCACACATTGATCACTTAACGGGATTCACAAATATGATGGATGATTTTCTAAAGTATCAAATGTTGCATCTGGCATAAAGTTTTGACTATTATTTGTACTTGAACTTTTTGAATTATTGGATCCTCGAAATTTTCTCAACAATGCTTCAAACTGGAGAAAGTCATGGGGACTCCAATATTTTTTAGTTTTCTGTCTGTGAGGCGATCATTTGTACTGTGTCGATACTTGTCTTGAGACGTGATTCAAAGCATATCACTGAAGACATGATCCCACTTTGCGCATACAAATGGTTTAATCTTTTCTCTTTATATGCAATCCGCACTCAGGTCGTCCTGGTTCAATTATACCTTGACGCTTGTGCTATTTGTAAAATAAAAAATCATGTAAATTTTTCTCAGGTCATTATGGTTCAATTATACCATTATGCTTATATAAATTTTCAACATATCCCAAACAAATCAATGCTCAATGATGATACCTACAAAGAAAGCAAACAACATGTGGGTATACAAGGATGCCCAATGCAGTATGAGGATGCTCAAAACAATTAGTTGCATATCATTTTACAATTAGTTGCATATCATTTTAATCTTACATTTGTATCATTATCATATCATATCATACATCTCATTTTCAAGATACATCTCACAACATCATGTATTAAACACATCATATTCATCGCATATCAAATCACATACATCTAAGCATTGCATCATCATCATGAAAAAATCAAAAAGAAAGCATAATCCATAACACATCACATAAGGATCAAAGAAAATGGTGTCATATATATCTCAAAAATGATCAAAGTACAAAATATGTCATGTCTATGCCAATACAACAAAATAATCAAAATACAATAGAGACAACGTCTCTCAGGTATGACTATCTCCTGAAGGAGACCTAGATCTCCAAGTGGATCCTATCTAGGAGGTCCTGTCACGCCTCTGCTCTCTGTCCTCGACCCAGTCTCTCGAGATCAATTGGATCTCAATGCTGTGAAACTCGGCACTCGGCACTCCCTGGGCATCGCATCCTCATAATGCCTCCTGTAGTACTCCGCCTCCTTGGCTCTCAAAGCCAGCTCTCAAGGTATCTCTCATCAAGCCACCTGTTGTCGCTCTCCGCAAACTCTCTGCAAGCTCCTCTGCTCGACCCTGATGCTCTCTCTCTGTATCCCGCTCTATGGTTAGCTGAATAATCTGACACTAATGCGCCAACAACTGTGTCTGCAATTGTTGTACTGACAACTGCAGCGATCTAATCTGCACATCCTTCAAATGCGTTGGAATCCGCATCTGTAGGGGTACCTGTGTAGGGGTACCCCCTGTCCCACTACCTATCCTCAGTACTGGTGGAGGTAAAACATCTGACCTCCTCCTCTGGGTTGGTCGTCTAAAATCATCATGCCCTCCCACCGCCGCTATCACCTCTCCAACCCTCTCCTCACCCCCAGCTCTGATAGCCAAACCACCTCTCCCTCTATCCACCGTAGCCCGCCGCACTGTTCTCTCAACCTGTATCCCTCTGTCACCACCATCTCCACTCCTATCACCTCTCCTCCCCTGATCCCATCTCCCCCTATCCCCTCGCTAACCTCGGTCACCTCCTCCACCATCTCCACCATCGTCTCCTCCACCATCACCACCTCCCTCATCCACCTCCTCACCAGCCTCTCCTTGTCTCCCTCGCCTCTCGAGTTGATCATCCTCATCATCATCAAAAGCAGGAATCATCTCCGCTGGATCTAATATCCTGGCCATTGCACGCACTACAAAGAGTGTTGCAAACTCATCAGTCATCCCTACATCCACTATCTCAGGGGCATAGTCCCATATCTGGTCGGTTAAGTGAAAGAACTCCTCAACTGCCGCCACGCTATCAATAGTGGGTCCCCAATTCGATATATCCTATCTTCATCAAGCATAAAAACATGCTCCCTTTGGTATCCCCTGTTGTCGACCATACTGCCGCAGCACCAAGCTATGCAGAAATCTCTCAATAACAAAGGGCATCCGCCCTATCAGATACCTGGACATATATACATAAGGCATCTCCATCCCATCCTCTGCCCATACCTCACAACCTGTATATGGTCGCTAGACAACCATATCAATATCATCCAAAACTCTCCTCTAGTGCTCTAGTTTGCCCAGCTTACGTTGGACAACTATCCCTCGATATCCGTATACGTACACACCCCCAACAGGGCTATCTCTGTCCGCCACTGGCCTGGCCACGGGAATATGCTCCCATGCCCATACATGTAACAATGTGACTCCAGTGGATAGACTGCCATATCCCAAATATACCCTCATGCAAATCCCTGTATAAGTGGGCCATAATAGCTGACCCCCATGCAAAGCGACAACCCTTTGTCACCATGTCCTCCAGGACCAACCCCCATCCTACAGATAGTCCCTTCGACCTTCAGTCGGGACATAAGAAACCACCTATGAAACTTGTTAGCACTGATGGTAGAGGAGTGTAATCCAAATCTAGGAACTCCTGCCAGGGGATCTCGTATCCACAAACTGTATCATCCTGAAAAATCCAGCGAAGTGCCTTTGTCCCACCCTCCTCAGTCTTCTCATAGGGTAACAATGCGCCTACCACGAGAATCCATAGAATCTGTTAACAATCCTCAAGCGTCAATGTGATCTCACCTATCACCAAATGAAAGGTGTTTGTGTCACTGTGCCACCTCTCAGCCAATGTTGTCAATAAACCCTAGTTCACGATAAACCAAGGCATCTTTAATAAAGAGGATAGGCCACACCTCTCATTAATATCCCTATCAGCCTGTGTCAATCATGGTATCAATGACCACGGTCTCAGAAATCGCTCTCGCGACTAAACCACTCCAAGTCGCTCCTGTCAAAAACAAAACAAGTCCAATATCAATTTCCTCATCAAATCCATTTCCATATCACATCATATCAACTTGTAAAACAAATCAAGTTTCACATTCATATCAACTTGTAAAACAAATCAAGTTTCATAATCATATCAACTTGTAAAACAACTCAAGTTTCATAATCAAATCAACAAATAACACAACTCAAGTTTCATATTCATATCAGCTTGTAACACAACTCAAGTTCCACAACCATATTAGCTTGTAAAAAAACTCAAGCTCGACATATATATCAACTTGAAACAATGCAAATCAAAACAAGTTCATATCAAAACATCCATATCAAAAATCCACACCATATAAAAAATCAACATCAAATCAATATCAACTTGAAACATAGCAAATCAAATCAAGTTATCTTAGAACTCCTATTGGACAACTTATCAAGACAATGACAGCAGACACGCAGACTGACAATTTGCACCTATCCCGGCAAAACTGGCATCAACCTACCAATTTTCTTCATCCAAAAATCACATTTTACCAAAAATTTTCCCCTATGCACTAAACAATCTTGTCTATGCGCTAAACTGCTTACTATGCACTACCCTGTCCCCGCAAAGCGCTACCCAATCCACCCTATGCGCTAGCCTGAGGTACGCACTATCCCTTTTCTCCTACGCGCTACCCGTTTTTGCCTATGCGCTACCCTGTGATCCTGGTGCGCTAACCTAATCCTAAGTGCTAACCTAACCTGTCGATGTGCTACCCTAATCTTTTCGGATGCTACCCTATTTTATTTAACCCTACGCGCTATGAAACCTATCGTATGCGCTACGCTTTGACCCCGACGCGCTAAACCGCCAAATCCAAACATGACCAAAAATGACAAAATAAAAAATCCAAAAGGGGTAAAAAAGGTTGAATTACTAGTGGTCCATACGCGGCAGGCCTTTGATACCTCCGCACGCGCTCGAATCGATGAGAAGAATACGGAATCGGCATGTTGACTTCTCTCCAAGTGTCAATTTCTCTCAAGTCAACAAGAACAAATGAGACAAAAAGAAATCACTTTTTCCCTTTTATAGGGTAAATCAAAATTAGGGTTACGTAGAGGAACGCGTAAATTGCTCGTGGTGTCTCATACAACCCTACCAAACATCATTATCGGGAGATGAATCAATCAACTGCATTCAACATAGCCAAAGATTTTACAATGCAATAAAATTTATCAAATTTATCCAAATCAAATCAAATAGACAAAATTTTTGACCCAAGGGGGCATTATCAACATCATTATCAAAACTGGGGCATCATTTATCAAATTTGCGACATGGCATGAAAATCTCAAAATGACATAAAAACTAATCATAACCAAATCATGACGACACATCATTTTCTTTGAATCAACATGTGCACACAGGTCACTTCAAAGAGGGGCAAAATTTAGACGTATAAAAATGACCATATTCCTAAATGAATATTCAATGTTCATTTTATTCTCATTCCTCTATTTAGTTAAATCTAACTTAATTAAATCACCCACATTCTTCTATTTAATTAAATAAATTATTCAATTTATTTAGTTAAATTCACTTAAGCCCTTTTATGTCATTTAATTGAATAAATCATTTTATTTAATTAAATCCATTTTCCTTACTTTTGATTAAATTTACATTTAATTAATAGTTTACCACAATTGAATAAATCTAATTTATTTAATTTCCCAACTTGCAACCAAATTGAAATAAAGCAATTTATTTTAATTAATCCTATTATTCCTCATCCACTTGCATTTTCCTACATCTCCCACTTGCCTCTTTAAACCCCCTTCTAGATTCTTCTAATCCTAATCAATTAGCCTAACCCATCTCCTAAATATTGTCACATCCCTAAGCAAAGGGAAGTCACTTCTCAAACCTTCAAAGTCTTTGAAAACCATTAAAGGCTTTAGGTCTTCAACAACTTAACCTTGAAAGTCTTCCAAACCATTAATGGTTAACTCAACCCTCTAGCATGATTAGAGACTTCTTCTCTTAACTCAACCCTCATCTAACCCAAGGGTCTCATCAAGCATTCATTACTTTGACCATGGTTATCCCTTTAACCCTTGCACAAGATTTTACCCCTTGGGTAAAAGCTTTATCCATTGGATAACCCTAACCTAACCTTAACCCTTACCTCCTAAGGTAACCATGAGGTCTTCTCAAGCATTTAATGCTTCCAACCTCCTCTCTCAACCAGTCTTATGTTAACAATTGTCACCATTTCATTGGTGAGAATTGTAAACATGGATTGATAACTTTCAATCCTGACCCTTGATAACTCCTCCGATCTTGACCCTCCATTGCCCTATTTTCACTATAAATAGAGCTCTCATTCCTCCATTTTAAGGATCCATGCAAGATTTTAGTATCTCATTTATGCTCAGAATTTATCAATACATCTAGCTTCTCTTTGTAATAGGAATTAATCTAATAAGCATTTTAGAGTATTTCCTTTATCATTAACTTAGATCATCAACTAGTATATCATGTTAGGATAGTGTTGCTACTAGCCTTGTCATCTTATAATCTAGTTTATTGCATTTATAGAATCATGCATAGCTAGGATGCCTTTCATATTTAAATCAATCTAAAGCATCTCTCATTCTTGCATTCATCATCCCTAAGCCACTTTGCTCAGTGATCTTAGAGCAAAGGCATTGGCTTGAGGGACCTTGTGAGATAGAGAACCATGGAACCAACCTTGGGAAGTTGAGTCATTCTTCATGACTCCATAACTTACACCAAGAAGTCCTGTGGGTGTGTGAACTAGCTCTTTGAGACCACATTTTCACATTCCAAGTTTCATAGACCCACTTTTCTCGCACACAACAAGGACAAAATCTTGTGTGACATCTTGCCAATGGATACATGCCACCTACTCCTAGGTAGGCCTTGGTAAGTTGATAGGAAAGCAATACACCATGGGGAAAAGTATTATATAATCCTGGTGTTATGGTGTTATTGTTATTTTCTCTATGTTTCTGCACTCTACTTTTATTCATTTGCATTAACTGGTTGAAAGGACAGATTAAGAATACTAAAAATTTCAGAACATTGATTCACCCCCCCTCTCAGTGTTCCTTGATTCCAATAGCAAGATCATCCCTATTATGAAACTCGCAATTTTGGTGAGAGTAATTCCTCACCTTATTCTACCATTAGAAATATCATTTTGATATTTCACATTGTGCTCCAAACTTGTAACGTCTTCTTGCAAAGAAAAATTTGTTCATATAGATATAATCTGGGAACACAAGTCTCTAATTGTTAGCAATCTATTTCTATGATTCACATATGCCTTGATCTATGATCTATTGTGTTAACTTGGATTATATAATTATAGCCTTTCATATTTCTGAGTAGATCGAATATTATACTCAATTGTTTGTCATATGGGTGTGGGGTATTATTGTACAGGAATTTGTTGTCAAGTAAAAAACTACCAGGTATATTACAATTTTCCATCACGTATTTATTATTAGGTATCTATCATCAAGTACATTACAATTTTCCATCGAGTATTGTTATCGGATACATTGCAATATTTCATCGGTTATTTACCATCGAGTACATTACAATTTGTTGTCAGGTACATTACCATTTTCCATCAAGTACATTACAATGGTATTAGTGTTGGTGATTTTGCCAACCTGTTGGGTAACATTGAATGCGGACAAGATCCCAATCAATAGACAAGATGGGGGAATCAAGCACTAAAATAATGACAAAAACAACTCAGTGATACCTTGGTGCTAGGACAAAAACAACTCAGTGAGACTTTGGTAAAAGGACAACAACATATTAGCAAAACACTTCAATTTTTCATAGAAGGAAGAACAAATGGAAATCATAATGGGCATGATGAGGATTCTATGAATGAGAGGTCCCATACATAGTGTTCCCACACATGCCCAATGATGCCGAAATTTCCTCAAAGGACTGAACAACATTGAGAATAAGAGCCTACATTCTTGGAGATGCAAGATCATTTAAGGCAAGATTGGTTTGAGGATGGATTTGGAGCAAAGCTGCCTTTCAAGGATTATGTGGACTCATGGATGAGATATTCTAAGAGACATGGCCATCATAATAATGACAACAGGCAAAAGACCAAGAAGTTGAACCTATCTACTTTTGATGGGTTTGGGCAAACATCAACATGAGCATGGGTACAAAAGGTGGGTACTTCCAGCTCAACCTGATGCTCAAAGATGAGTCGATCAAATTTGTAGTGCTCCACTTGGAGGGATCCTCTCACAAATGGTGGTGCCATGGAATTGTCACTCTTGGCCATGATTGAGTCAGTTCATATGTCAATTTTATGAAGAGACTCATACATCCCTTTGATGGGAAGGATCCAGAGCTCAACTTCAAGGACTTGGCACAACTAAAGTAGATCGAACCTATGTATAGTTACATCATAGAATTTCATATACTACCAATGTTGCTTACAAACATCTCTAAAAGGAGACTAGTCATATTGTTCATGGACGAATTGATGGAACCCCAATGGGTTGGGTCAAAGCGTTCAACCCCAGCACACTTATGGAAGCAATCAAGAAGGCACATGACATGGCTATCTCATCCTCTTCCAAAACTTACACATAGGACAAACCACCCCTCGCATCGAAGGGGAAGGATAGTAACTATACTCTAATAATCCATCACTAGATGAGGTCATGAAGCAAGAGCTCAAGAAGAAAAATATTTATTTCACGTGAAAGGAGCCATAGGAACCAGGTCACTGATGCTTAGGAAAGGGAAAGATCCACTACATAGAGATAGTGTTTGATAGTGAGCAGGAGAATAGAGAATCTGAGAAGCATGATAAAGAGATGGTTAAAGAAGAAATGAACTGGATAGAGAGGATTGCCACACTAATATGAAGGGGAGGTGCCATTTCCACACTGACCAACACTCCAAGGTGCAATGTGCTTTGGGTTCAAAATACACTTTAGGGGAAAAGGCTTTTATTCATGTTGGATAGCAAGGCCACTCTCAACTTTATCTACTCATCACTCGTTACCAGGAGGGGTTTGCATAAGAAGGAGCATGAGGGGTTTGAAGTCAAGGTGGCAAGAGGAAATCTATTGTCATGTACTCATCTGGATTCGCAACTTAGCATCACCATGGAGAACTACACAGTGATAGATGATTTCTTCATGGTTGATTTGGATGATAAAGATGTCATATTTGGCATTCAATAGATGGAGACCCTTGACCAATAATGATGAAATTCTCATTCCGAGTGGATGGATAGAAGGTGGTACTGAGAGGAATGCCAAGTGGCGGCTTGAGGGAGATTTCAGAGAAGCGAATGGAAGCGATTTTCAAACATGATGATGTCATTTAAGCGGGACAATGTTTGGTCTTGACCAAACCTTTGAGTGGGCAACAAGCCTACTACCATGGTGACGAGCTTCAAGCAGTGTTGAGAAAGCACAATTTGGTCTTCACGGCTATACCACTTGGTATACCCCCACATAGAGGTTTTTAGAACACCATCGAGTTAGAGGAGGGAGTCTAGCCTATTATCATCATGCCCTATCACCATCCCAAAAGGTTTAAAGAAGAGATAGAGAAGATGATTCAAGAACTCCTTAAAAAAGGATGGATCAAACCCAATTCCAATCCCTTTGCATCCTCAGTAGTGTTGGTAAAGAAGGACATGACCCTCAAGATGTGTGTTGACTACCGAGCGTTGAACAAGAAGACCATCAAGAATAGATGCCCCATTCCTAGGATTAAGGAGTTGTTGGATGAACTACATAGAGCAGTTTACTTCTCCAAGATTGATCTTTATTTTGGGTATCACCAAATCTACATGAGGGAACAAGATGTCTAGAAGACAACATTTTGTTGCCACTATGGACACTACAAGTTCTTGTTCATTCCATTTGGATTGACCAAAGCTCCAACCACTTTCTAGTATTGCATGAACCACATCTTTAACAAGCAGTTGCATAATTTTTTGTTGGTGTTCTTTGACGACATACTTATTTATATCAAGATGTGGGAGGAGTGCATCTAAGGCAATTGGATGAAGTATTAGGAATCGTTCCAGAGTCACAACCATTGTTTACAAAGAGGTTCAAGTTTGATTTTGGGATGACTAAAATTTAATACTTGGGACATGTCATCAGTATCCGAGAGGTTCAGGTGCATTAGGAGAAGATTCAGACAATTCTTGATTGGCCCACACCCATGACCCTTATAGAGCTATGTGGATTCTTCGTACTATGAAGTTACTACAAAATATTTGTGAAAGGGTTTTCACAGCTAGTCCAGAACCATTGATAGATTTGACAAAGAAAGGGGCTTTTCATTGGGATGACGTGGCACAACAAACCTTCCACAAACTGAAGGATATTATGAGTATGTGCCCAATATTGGCACTACTATATTTCACTCGACTCTTCATCCAGGAATGTGATGCATCGAGAGAAGGAATTGGTGTGGTGTTAATGCAGGACTGTCATCCCATTGCATTTGAGAGTCAGAAGCTCTCAAGAGCTAAATGTCTAAATTCAATTTATGACAAGGAGATGGTCGCCATCATGCATGCATTGGCCAAGTTTCAACAATACCTATTCAAAGAAAAATTTGTTGTATGGACAAATGACAACAGTCTAAGATATTTTTTGGAGTAGAAGGACTTGAACAAGAGGCACCGAAACTGGTGAGAAAAATCCAAGCATATGATTTTGATATTTATTACCTGAAGGGGAAGAAGAATGTGGTGGCTAATGCACTATCAAGGAGACCTACCATATGTTCATTGTACAAGGTGGTGGATATTTATTACGTGAAGGGGAATCTATTGGTCGAGTACTCCAAGAACACCTTTTCTTTCCAGTTGATGAACATTCAAATACAGGATGACAGGTACAAGGTGGTGGATGAAGTCATCTACTACAAGGATAGAATCTATTTGGTACCTGAATCAAAAATGAAGGAGAAGATTTTGAGGGAAGTTCATGACTCACCTTTGGTAAGACACCTTGGGTACCTCAAGGCCTATAGGAAAATTTGGGAGAGGTTTTCTTGGAAAGGCCTCAAAGATGATGTGCTACAGTACATGAGGGAATGCACTACCTATAAATAGAATAAATCTGACCATACCTTGCCTGCGAGGCTACTTCAACCTTTGCTAATACGCTTCCATTTTTTATACTACTTCAGCCTTTGCTGATACTTGAAGAAAAGTGGTGTCGATAAGCTAAAGCCTCGCTTCTATGGACCATATAGAGTGGTATGGATAGTGGGAGAAATTGCCTATGAGCTAGAGCTTCTAGAAGGAAGTTGGATTCACAACGGTTTCATGTTTCATGCCTCAAGAATGTTGTTAGTCAATGTATCACGGTATCCAAGGAACTTCCACCTATTGGTGAAGAGAGAAAACTTGCATTGGATCCCACGGAGATCATCGATGTCAGAGAGAGGAAGTTGAGGTCATGCACCATCAGGGAGTACCTAGTTCGTTGGATGAATCTGTCAGTTGAAGATGCCATGTGGCAGAGAAAACTAATCTTGGAGAATCTGAGTTTGCAATTGCTTGAGGGAAAACAATTCTTGGTTTGGGAGGACTGTTATGTCCCCAAAATATTAAATGACTCAACTAAATAATATCTTATAGACCCTTTAAATTTTAATTAAATTAATTTAATGTAATATTTAACTCTTGTCAGCTTGCTTGTAACCTGTTGGGAACCTTCCTAGAGCTCTTTATAAGGCCATGGTTGGGTTGTAGAAAATCATGGTGGAGTTATGTTCTCTTGTGTATTTGCAGTTCCCATTGGAATTGAGTTTTTTGGTTTCCGTTTTGGAGGTGCAACATCCTCCCTAGTCTGGCACTCACAGTTTCGGTGGGAGTCATTCCTCACCCTAGTCTTTTGTTGGAAATATCATTTTGATCTTTCACATTGTGCTCCAAACTTGTGATGTCTTTTTGCGAAGACAAATTTGTCCATATAATATAATCTAAGAATACAAGTCTCCAATTGTTTGCAATCTATTTTCGTGGATCACATATGCCTTGATCTACGATCTACTATATTATCTTGGATTATAATAATAGCATTTCATTTTTTGAGTAGATCGAATATAACACTCAATTGTTTGTCGTACATGTGTGGGTTATTACTATACATGAAGATGTCGTTATATAAAAAACTATCGAGTACATTACAATTTGCCATCGAGTATTTGTCGCTAGGTATCAACCGTCGAGTACATTACAATTTGTCGTTGAGTATCTGTCATTGGGTACATTACAATTTGCCATCGGGTATTTATCATCAGGTACATTACAATTTATAATCGGATACATTACATCAACATAAATTTTTAATTCTTAATTCCAATAGAAAAATATATCTTAAAAAATCATATACTTCCTCTCTCAATCTAAACAATTTATTTAGATATCATGATAGTAAATCCACTTATAAAGAAAACAAGGCAAAAGTTATATAAATTTTGAAACTTACATTCCAATTAAATTGCAAAATCTTTAAAACTGAAACAAATTTCATATAAAAATTCTATACATAATTTTTATAATAACAACAATACATTTATTTTAATATAATTTTATAAAATAAAATAATAACTTTCAATTGATTCATACATTAAAATAAATCTATAATTTTTTGTAAACCATTACCATAAAATCTATATAATAATTTTAAATAATATAATATACATATTATTTTCATTACTTTTATAAAATTATTTCATACATTAAAATATATTTACTACATTCCTTATAATCTTCTATAACAATTATTTTTATTTGCATCCCTTATAATATTTTATAAGTACTACTTTTAATAATTCCCACATTTTTCAATAAATTAAAAAAGTAGCAATATTTATTTTGTAAAAGCTTGGCCAACACCAATTATTGCAAGAGATTGCACTAGGATGTGGATTTCAATTTATCTAAATGATAAATTATAAACTTACCATTATACAATAGATCCTAGCAATAAAGATAATAATTGAATTTTAAGAACAGACTAATATTTTTGAGTAGTTCCAAATAATAATAAATTTTCTTCATCTTAACTTTATAGACTCATCAAGTTATGGATTCATAAAAAAAAAAATTATTTCAAAACTATAGATAAAGGTCCCACAATCACATAAGTTTGAGAATAAAACATTATTAAATAAAATTTTCGAGGAAACTTAGACAGTAATTATATACATTTTAGATATTTAAAATCAATACATTCCCAAATCTATTTCCACATTCAGATTCATCAATATCATTGTCCAAACATATTCCACATGTTTAGCAGCAATACAATCTCAATCACACTTACTGATAATCTCAATCACACTTAGTGATTCGGTGATTGAATCATCCAAATTACAATTTCTATCGCCCAATGGTATCCCATGCTCCTTTGCTACCTATATATATCTCATATGGGAGAATGTGAAGGATGACACTACTATGTCATTAGGACAAGGGAGATCCATAAGGTTAGCCAAAATCTTGGCGATGATCAAGATTGCCTCAACTTCTGAGAAAAGCACAGGTTTATTGCAGATTGTTATAAGGATTTGGAAGGAAAGAATCAAGATTTTGTCACTTGGGTGAAATCGCTCCTATTTGGGAAGGTGCGCTTGGTCTAGGAGGTGTTCTTGGGTGTTGGAAGTTGACATTCATGCTCAATTTCATCTCAGAATTTTATGACAGCAATTAGAGGTTTATATCTGCATTATTCAATCCACATTTGGGGGGAGGAACAACACCTTGGGTTTTGGCGCTAGCACATTGGAGCAACTTGTCCCACATTTGGCTTCATTTGGGAAAGGTTAGCCAAAATCTTGGCGATGACCAAGATTGCCTCAACTTCTGAGAAAAAACTAGTCCCGACGAGGATAAAGAGGATAATTCTGGTGACCTTTCTTCCAATGAAAATGAGAATGAAGAGTCTACTAAGGAACTGTAATACACCACCCATGAAAAATCTTTCTCCATTCCCCTCCTTAAAGAACCCCCTTTATTGAAGCCTTGGATGGTTTGAACATCCTCAAAAACTATGGCGAGGAGGAGGAAAGGCCATTTAAGATAAAAGGATGATCAACAAAGAAAAAAACTACTAGATTCTAACTATTAATATAGGACATATTCATGCCAAGATAGAAAATATTGAAAACTCCTCAAAATGCATGGGTTGTTGTAGAAATAGGAAATTGCCTCCCTTGAAAAGGCCATAGGACAAGTTGTAAAAATAAAAAATGACCTTATGTGGAAGAAGGTGATGGGAGTAGTGACGGTGTGATCAAAGATGGAGAAGAGATTTAAAAATCGAGAAAAGAAAGACAAGTTGACCAACTAGAGGAAATGAACAGTGATAACCTCTATTATGGAATAGAAGAAAACTCTAGAAAAGATGGTCAAAGACTAATAGTTGCTATATTAGAGTCATGTGTCCTCTCTGTTTTGGCTATTTTTTGTATGGTTAATAGCCGTGTTGGTTGCTATTTCTAGATAATGGCTTTTTTGGCTATACTCTCTATATCTATAGTTATTATGTTGAATTGTTTATTTCATTTTTTGGTTTGTCTTCCAAGCTTCTAGTAATTTTTTGAAATGCTATGATCAT
Source organism: Cryptomeria japonica (assembly GCF_030272615.1). Taxonomy (NCBI): domain Eukaryota; kingdom Viridiplantae; phylum Streptophyta; class Pinopsida; order Cupressales; family Cupressaceae; genus Cryptomeria; species Cryptomeria japonica. The sequence goes on from NC_081409.1 coordinate 723,368,064, forward strand.
TATTATATCAGCTAAGGTCCTTCCCTAACTTACCTTAATCAAAACCATTTCTTTACCTTAAATTGAATTGATGGTTCATATATTTATGCTATCAAAATTAATAGTTGTGAGAGATATGATCCATCAGCCAAAACTATTTGAACGCCTTTAAAAAATCACTAATCCCAAAAGTCAATCAAAACACACCTTGTACCTTTTTATCTTAGCATTTCACTATAATTCCTTTAATTATTTATGTCAAAACACCAATTAACAATCTACTTTGATCAACTTCAAGATCAACATGTTAGAATGTATCTATAGATAAACCAAAATAGGTAGATTACAACTATTTGAGAAACTTCATCATTACTTCAAAACAACATTGATCCCTCCTATCAATATCAGTTGTTATTGGAGATGGCTAAAGTGCTAGTTGTTTAGTCAATAGGTAGGATACAATTCTCTATTAAGAAACATACTTATTTTACCGACATGACTGAGGTGTTAGATATTTGATCAATAGATTTGACAATATTCTTCTTTTTGCCATTAAGCATCTGTCAGAAATGGTTGTTGCTATACTCACTTTTTGAACATAAAAGTTTATCCTCAATGTTAAAACAATCTCAATTGAGATCATCTTCTAAGTGCTCAGTTAAAAAAAATAAAAAAATCATTTGTCATCTAAAACGCTCAAAATGAGTATAAGTTGCAAGCACCTTCCCTGTCCATCATCAAATGGCTACAACACTGAAGCGGTGACCGAAATTTCATTATATACAGTAATTGCAATTAGTCGGATGCAAATTTATCCAAAATCTGGAAATGTAAAGAAAGTATGTATACTGTTTGACAAGGTATCTCTTTAAAATATTGCGAGCTCCATGGGGGATGAATGTCCCTCAGTGCATAATGGATATCAGAAATATTCCACCAACTGTTATTAGTTGCCCTAGTAGACGTGAGTGAAGCATGCAAGTAAAGACAGCACTAAAACGTTTGAACAATTTGAAATGTGAAAGAACAGACATGGCACGCCAATAGGCAGATAGAGTGCGTTGAAAAATGTTGATATCAGGGATTTGTTCTAACAGGTTCCGAAAACTTCTTAGCATATTCATCTATCAAGCTTGAATCCAAAGCCGGCATGTGTGAAAAATACCCGTAGCTAGTCCTGAATGGCATCTTTGGAATGGGGTGTACCCATCCAGCAATACATGAGGAGGTTGTTTATTGATTAGATATTGTAATTGCAGCTGTCCTGGTTGAAATGTGTTAAAAACATAATGTATGTAAACCATTTGGCCTGATACCTTGAAAGATTTTTTTTTTAAAAGTTAGAATGGTTATAAAGCAAGGCATGTGATTTGTATGAATAGATGCTTTGATAGCAAAATGGTGTGTAATGGAAGATGATTGTTGGCATCTATAATATATCTTTATGTTAGCCAAGCACATAAATAATTATTATGAAAAAAAGGGTTTTGTCTATGTATGGAAATTCATTAAATATTTGATATGTTGCTTTTTTTTTTTGCCTTTTTCAATTTTGGTAGATGATGGTCAACTTTAAGCTCTTCTTGTTTTGCTACTTTCTTATCACGTTGTTCTATTTGATCTTTAAAGCATATCTTGAAATATTGTATGAACCTTTTCATCTTCATACAAATTTCTTTTAGTTTTGGTATATATGTATCTAAAGGAAATGCTTTGGTGGGATGTAATGGATGATTACATACTTGTAAATAAAGCAACACTCAATAAAGTTTGAAGCACATTGTCTATAAATACTTAAAGTTAAGTAAACTTTTTTAAAAAGGAAAAAAAAAGGTAAAGAAAACTATACTTACATTTTCCTTCATCATTTAAAAAAAAAAATTGATTGACTTTTAAAACTTAATAAAGATAATAATTTAGATCTTCAAATATATATACACACATCCATAAATAAAACAAAACTCTTCAAATACATTTAAATAACCCCTTAACTAAAAATATTTTGGAACTTAGAAATTGATCTTTGACACACTCATATTTTTCTTTCCAATAAATATATGATTCAATAAAACTTTCCAATCTCAAGTTTAGTAAATAAAATACAAATTTGTTAAATCTAAGATAAAACAGTGATTGTCTAAATCATTACAATATTATGCAATCAGAATGATTTATTTTCTTATTAAATATTATATCAATAACATTAAAATAATACTATATATACCCACTCTCACTGGGAAAGAGGTAAGGTGGAACCTAGAGGGATTTTTTTAATTCTACTTTTCAGAAAATGGCTATAGATGTTCAACCCACAATGAAGATGCTATGGCCATATTCTATATCATGGTTGGACATCTATAGCTATATTGTAGCAGCAGAACCCACGTGGGTACGCGTTTAAAACTCTATACATGTTTAGCGATGAAGAAATCTCAGACATATCTATCAATAGAGATGGAGGGGCAGGCGAGGTTTGATAATGGCCTCCAGAGGAACCGCTTTGGGCATTGTGAGTCCAAGCCCCTCTGCCATGTCAATTACAACGCCCTCTGGAACACACCACTCGAAGCTCTGAAGCAGCCGCGCCAAGGTGTACTGGACTACAATTAGTGCCAGAGACATTCCAGGGCACATTCTTCTCCCGGAACTGAATGGTATCAATTCAAAGTCGTGCCCTTTCACATCAATCACTTTCCCTCCTTTTAAAAACCTTTCAGGATCGAATTCCGCTGGGTGGCTCCACACGTCTGCGTCCCTGTGAATTGCCCACGCATTGACTAACAGACGCGTTCCTGCAGGGACATCAAACCCTCCAATAGTACACGCCTCTGCGGCCTCATGGGGAACTAGAAGGGGTGCCGCTGGATAAAGCCTCAGAGTTTCCTTCACTATGGCTTGCAGATAGGAGAGCTTGGGTAGATCTGATTCCTCCACCAGTCGGTCCCTTCCAACAAAGTTGTCGAGCTCCTCCTGAGCTTTTCCCAAAACGTCTTGGTGCTGCAACAGAGCCGCCAGTGCCCATTCGATGGTCACAGAGGATGAGTCTGTACCTGCGGTTATCACGCTCTGCAGAACAAAAATAAAAAATTGTGGACTGCAACTGAAAAAAGAATCACCGGCAGATTTCACGGTCTTTCAAAATTATAATAGAAAGGGGTAAGAAAAGCATACAAGGGCGGTGGCCTTCACCACATTGTCGTTATTGTCAGATAGAATTTCATTGTTGTCTACTGCAGAGATGAGAAGATCGATAAAGTCGTGAGCGTGCATCCCCTGATTCTTACGGTGCTCATTGACCAATTTCTGCATAAAGGCGTCCCTTTCTTTCTGCAGTTTTTTCATGGCGGATATGAGACCTTGTAGATCAAGCCACTTAAGAAACGGTAGGTAATCGCCGATTGCAAATACACCAAATAAGTAGAAACCTTCTTCTACCATCTTCCTCAGATGATGCCCTTCTTGAAAGTCCCCGGAATTATCATGTCCAAAAACTCTCTTGCTCGCAACCATGCGAACGATTATATTAGATGTGAGGTCAGAGAGCCTGGGTTTCATCCTCACCGGCGCCGCCTCTCGCTGGCAACTCTCAAACAGTGAACGGATGAGGGCGGAAAGTTCCTCCGAGCGCAGGTGTTTGAAGGAATCGATTCTTCTGGCAGAGAAGATCTCGACGGTGCAAATCTTCTTAAGGTTTCGGAAGTATGAATCGTAGGGTAGCCCCGAGAACATTTTGTAGTCATATCCTAAATGCTTTGCTGCAACTGTCCTTGGGCGCGAAGCCAGGGCTTTGTCATTTGCTGTAAAGCATTCCTTTGCGAGCTCTGAAGAGGAAATGACCAGGACTGGGCGGAAACCAAGTTGAAGATGCACGATTGGTCCATAGCGTTGGGAAAGTGAGGCCAAAATCCGGTGAATGGGCTTTTTCTTTTTTAGGAGATGCAGATGCCCAATTATTGGCCATGATGGAGGATGCGGTGGCTTGCCACTGTTAGTCCTCCTGTAGTCTGCAATTAGCAAAAGAGCTGCTACTGCCAGAGAAAGAAAAATGATGGTTGCTGCTTCCAACGCCATAGTGGAGCAGGCTTGCTATAGGGGTAGATTTTATAATTGTTAGCATGTTTTAGTCCGATACGTTTCTCTTTCACGGGTCGCAGACAAGATACACAAAATAGCAAACCATTTTGCGTCATGGAATACGTCAACATACAGATTAGAGGAGCTCTCTATGCACGCAACAAAAGGCTCTAACAGGACAATTTATTTGCATTTAATAATTAAATTAAAAGTCAAGACTGCAGTTATATTTTATTTTTTAATTAATTATTAAATATAATTAAATTGTCTTGCCTGAAATATTTTATTGTTTGTATAGACACTTTTAATATTAGTCATTAGTTTTCTACCCTCTATGTTGAAACAAAAAAATTTATATATTGTTTGCATTTATTTGCATTGACATTTGATATAACATTCATCATCAAAGATGATAGTGATTGATTGAGATTTTAGAGAATTAGTTGAAAAGGAAAAAAATCTCTTTTTATTAATTTAAGTCAATGGAAATAAACATCAATGACAGGGTAAGTAAAAATTTAATCTTATTTTTATAAAAAAAAAAATCGAGTACAAATAAATTATTAATTGTAAGTTAGAATGTCAATTATGTTATAACATATATGAAGATATTAATTATTATTGGGAAAGTTATGCAAGTTGTATACACCTAAAAATGGTCTGAAGATAATTAATTAAATAAGTAATTATTTAATTAATCCTCCTTCTTAATTTAATTAAATTCATTAGCAATTTGATTAAATTCTCCCTTTCATCTACTTATAAATAAATCTTAAGGATTTATCTAATAGGTTCATTTCAATAGTCCCTTTTGATTAATTAATTCAAATTAATTAATCCTCCCCCCATTTCAATCAATTCTTCTAATCCTCTAATTAATTAAAACAAATCAATTTATGAGTTGTTGAAAATTAATTAGTCTTTTCCTATTATTTGAATTTTTAAATTCAAATTACCCACATGCCTCCTAACTTCTAACCACCTAACCTAACCATCCCTCTAACTTAACCCATTCCACCTAACCTTGGGTTTGCCTAACCTTATCCTATCTTGCACATTCTAACCTCCTTATCCTAACCTCTTATGGTGTGGATATTCTTCCCTTGAGACACATGGCACTTTGGCCACATGTCTCCTCCCTTGGACACTTGCCCTCTCATGAACAAGGCTCCTTGACACTTGTCACCACAGAGATGACAAGAGTCCCTTCCTCCAACCTCTTCTCCGACCTCCTCCAATTTCACCCTTGATATCTTCAGACTCAATCTTGACCGTTGATTCCTGCCACCTCACCCCTGGCCCTGGAAATCCTATAAATATCCCCCATTTTGGAGCACAAAGGATCCCATCTCATTATCAATTTAGGCATTGTTACTATAGGCATATCTTTTGAGCATTGTTGTTATAGGCAATTGCATCTTAGATTTAGCTTAATTTGATCATTTTCTAGCATAAGTGTTGAATCATGTAGCTTAATCAAGCTCTTTTCTATCTTAATTGCATCATCATCATAGCTTAATCATGCATATCTTTAGCTTAATTAGCATCTTGGATCAATCTAGCTTAATCAATCTTATCTAGTTTGCATATCATTATCATTTCAAATCCTCCATCTAGTTGTAGTCAAGTCACTAGGATTGCTTATCCAGATCTAAGAGCAAATCCATACTCGCATCTCTTAGGAGGCGATAGGTCGCTTTGTCATGGTTCATCTTTCATTTTCTTCTTATTTGTTAACCATGCTTGTAATGATCTATTGAGTTTTGTGTTGCAGCTGCAGGTATCACACTTCACAGGCACGACACAAGTAACAAAGGTAAATTATGAACAAAAGACAACATTAAAACAACAACAACAACAGACAGAGAAATAATTGATGGCACGATGAGCGGGAACGGGCGAGCAGGGGGGAGTGGCCAAACTAGGGTTATGGCAGGCGATGATGTAGGCAAAGGGGAGGACGATGGAGAAGCAAACTGTGTGGGAGGCCCTATTCGGTGCTTTTTTCTACGCGCAATCTTTGATCTTGTGCTTGTTTCCCTATTCCACATGGTTGATGGTGTGGCAAAGGCTAGGGTTGGGTGTGAAGGAGAGGGAGGCTTTTTTGTACCTACTAAGATCGAGTTTGGCGATGCTCAGGGTGGCACTTGTGGCTTCATCCTTTGTTCTCCCCTCTTCCTTCTCTTCCTTGCTATCCTTGGCAGACATCGGGTACTTTATGTGGCCTTTGCATGCTGGGAGCAGGGCGTTAATCAGTTTGGGGACTGTGTGGCTATTTTAGTGGGAGCCCTCAATTATGGGTGTGAGCAGACCTCTGTCCTTTCCTCATTTTATCTTTGGTGAGGGTTTCTTCTTATTTTTCTCCCTATTTTCTTGGATCTCTGTCGGTGGTGGTTCACTTTCCTATAGAGGTGGAGAGGCTGCTTATGTGTTGGGTTGTGAGAGGATTGTCTGGGTAGTTGGCCTGCTTTCTCTATGTCTTATTGAGGTGGCCCTTTATCCTATTGAGGTGGAGACTATGTGTGAGGGAGTGGTTGATGAGGGCTCATCATGGCATTATTAATCATACTTTATGTTTAAAACTTTTTAATTATCTATTAACTAATATGTCTGGCGGCATCCTAAAAATACTTGCATGTTTATTCATTTTTGCTATTTTACTCTACTTATTATAAGTAATATTAGAAATAGTATCTTATGGATTAAAAGTTTCACTTTTTAATTAATTTTCAAGTATGAATGCCATAATGTGTTGCTTTGTTCTATTTTATTGTCATAAATGTATTTTTGAATATATTTTGAGGGGCAAGCAAGCCGAATCAATTAACTCCAGTTCAATGGCCACTTGTTGGACGATAGATTTTGAGATACTCTAAAAGATCCTCTTGATCTTCCTGGCGCTTATTTCATAGGTTGTCCTTGAAACATTCACTTCGCTCTGAAGTTTTCTTGTTCTTTGATTAAGTTTCTTTCGGTTCTATTGTTGATGTTACTCTGTTTTAAGAGGGTAACATGATTTAAATTTAAATAGATGGATATCTATAAATATCCCATTGAGTCCTTTATTAGGTAATAGGAAAGTTAGTCAGTAATAGGAGCTCTAGATTTTGTAATCAACAAGTCTATTTTTACTTCCTAATGGAAGTACAATTTCAATGAAAATCAGCAAGTTGATCTAAGAGTTTGTGTTGAGGATACCACCAGAGAGAGAGTAGGGCCCGCTCAACCGAAGGGAGGTGATCCTTGTGTTGTTTCTCTTTTATGTGTGATTTCATTAATTGGAATTAATTTCATATTGTTAGAATCTCTGTTAAAATATCTCAGTTAAAATAACGTGTTAAGTCGTGGTTTTTTCATTTTCATTAAGATCTTGATTTGATTAACACATAGAAGTTCTAGTCTTCAATTGTTAATTAGTCTCTTTATAGTAACTGAATGTAATTTCTCATTTTTTCAAGATGAATAATTTGGTACTAAGAAAAGAACAAAAACTTTGTTGAAATTTAATCATGGAATTTAATTGCTTTCTTGGTATTAATTAGAGTGCAATTCTGCAACTTTAATTTGGTTTATTTTTTGCGAGTGTAAAGTATATTTCACTTTAGCAAACGTACATTAAGTTTCTTTTCAATTTTTAAGATATATTTGATTTGTTAAGAAGATAAAAGTTGTTTAAGCATAGGATTAGGAAATTCCATGGTTAAAATCTTAAATTATATGATGTTCAGATCTCTAGTAACATATTTGAATTCTTTTTAGTATCATTGATTTTCATAGTTTGAATCTTGGAAAGTCTTTAAAAATCGCAGTCTTAGGAATAGCTCCATATAGATCCCGACAGCTCTTGACGAAGCATGATCCAACCTAAGTCATTGTTCTACAGTGCACAACCTCCACAATTGAGACTATCCTTATCACAGACAGCTTTCTGACACACCCTCAAATCGATAATATAAGAATTGAAATGATGCAAGTTGTGACATCAATCACCTTTCCCATTAGTGGTTCGGCTTATGCTAGCTGCAAAAGGGCTTTCTGGGTTGTCAGTCCACTTTCCTCCTTGTCTTATTGAGATGGCACTTTCTCCTATTCAGGTGGAGAGAAGGGGTGAGGGGGCATTTTGGCTACTATTGTTCATGCTTCGGGTTTAGGTTTCCTATCAATACTCTCTTGACGCTCTTCACAGATGGGTTTGGGTTCCCTATCAAAATCCAGTTTCTAAGTTTGTTTTATGGGTTGAGGAAGCCTATAAAAACCCTCTTGGTTTCTTATGTAAAAGGTTCTAGGTACATTTTCAAAACCCTACCTCCCAGATTGTACTTTTAGGTTGCATTGTTGTGGTTTGGGCCTTTTCTGGTTGTGGGAGCCTTGTAAAACCCACATTCATGGTTGAGAGAGCCTAGAAAAACCCTATTGTCTTTGTTTCTTTCAGGGGCTTGCTGGATGCTAACAATTTTCAAGGTCCTAGTTTGGCCAATGTTTGTTTTTTATTAGGTATGGGTCTTTTGGTATTTTGTGGCCTAATTACAAGTTATGGGAGCCTGGGAAAACCCTTATTGGATGAGGGTGCTTGAAAACTCATTGTTCTCTATTTTCTGAGGTTGATTGTTTGTTGACCCAGATCCATTCCTTTCTCCAGCCTATTCTATAATGTCTTTCTTTTGATGGTTGGCTAGTGTTGGCTAGTCGTGACTACGTTGATTGATGTTTAATCTTTGTTGCAGTTGTTGTGTCTTGGGGTATGGATGCCCGTAAGTCCAGAAGGTTTCAGATCATTTCTAAAATTTGTGCTTCATAGCTGGGTAGTCTTGATCATTATTCGATGACAACTCTCTCGTTGTAAGGGTTTTGAATCCCCTTCAAAACCTATTTTATCCGAAGAAAAAACAAAGGTAAATTATCATGCGAACATGATAGAACCTTCTTAAATTTAATATGTTGTAAACATTACAATATTTGTATAACAGGTGATAAAATGGGTAGCTAGTAAAGAAATAGAAAGGAGAATTGGTTGTCTCATCAATACTACAAAAAAATAATCATACATTTCTATTGGATACTAACAAAGCATAAGTAAAAAGCCTAGGCATATTGTGTGCATACAACTATGGGCTTACTTGTTAATGCTCAATCTTAAGCTACAATTATGAAAGACGATTTAGTTATTGAGCACCCTAAGTTAAAACCTCACAAAATCATACATCACAATTTATAATCACTTTCATTTTTTTAATAGTAGCTAATTTGGAAAGGCCCATATTTATACATAAGGTTTCATGGCCACATTATCAAATATGACACCACATCAACATGCTTTTTGTTGAGGTGTGCAAAAATAACCCCAAAAGTGGATAGATTAATACTTGAATATTAAGTCATATTTTGTTGTTGCATTGATGTTGCATCACATGATTTTTTTCATCGAGATCTAAAGAATATATTTCATTCAATTATGAGTATACATAATTGACACTAATGACTTTTAAGCCTTAATTAAAATAGTGCTATATACTATTAAAATAATTGGACATTAGATTGACAAATGTTATCACAACTATTAGAACATGATTGACTACTATTTACCCTTTCTATTGTACAATATAAACTTGTTGTAAATACTTTTTTATAACCTTTACTAAATTCATCCCTACCTAAACATAAAAAAGAGTACTTTCAAATAAGATATGAACATATGTGCTTGAGTTTTATTAAAAAAATTGTCTGTTCATTTAAAATCAACATTTCAGATTGCACTCAACAATCCATCTTTAGGATGAACATCCCTAAGCAACTTACTATCAAATTGAGTAACCATATGAGCTTAAGTTATCAGTTGGACTAGCAAGACTTTCATATGTAGAATATTAATGGAAGGGAAAGGATCAATATATAAAGAATATCAAAGAATGAAAAATAGCTAGAAAAGATTAGTGAAAGATTATGTTTCAACATAACTATTGGTACTTCATTATTAAAACTTGGTACTTTTACCTAAAACCATAGTTGTGGGCCATGTAACATGTTTTCAATAATAATTATTGTCAAAATAATTTTTTTCATTCATATGGAAATCATTTTCAATATAGTTATTTTGATGTTGAAAGATAAAATAAGATTCATAGTGATCCCTACAAAGGATAATGTGGCATATCGGAACATGTATTGTAAGGTTAAAGTTGATTTGGCTCATCTAGTAATTTTCATTTTTTTCATTTTTTTTATATTGATTATAGAGAAAAACAAGAATACAAATCTAAAAGTCTCACAACCTTAACAACCTCAAAAAATCATGCTACCATAACGGACTGTTTGTATTTTGAACCTCCCAAATCCCTAACTATGAAGGACTGACTAATGATATTCATTTGATTAGATACAAAATTATGACAACATGCAAAATGATTGATTCTTTACATCCATGCCACCCATCCCATGGGGCCTTCCATCCAAACCAATTTCTGGTCATCTCTCATCCTAGCTGAGTATGTCATTTGTTGGCGAGTCAGGGCTCTATTGCCTCAGATTTCCTCTAAAGGGTGTCCAAGGCACTGACAAAGGGTGTACCTTCAACATTAAGTCTATGCCATGTGTAGCCATGAGAGAGCTCATGTATGAAGATCCTGGTATGTTCATCACTTAGAAACCTCTGAAATTTGTCCTTGTTCAGCCTGATCACTAAATCCACCTGTGAAGAGACAAAATAATGTGTGTGTCTACAAAAAGACTCAATAAGGACCCTCTCTTTTCTTTGAAACCTTTCTTCATTTCTTATTTTCCATATATACCAAATAATTTCGCAAGATAACAGATTCCAAAATAGATTGCTATATTTTTTAAGGCCTTTAATATAACCGGCAACAGTATCAAGAGGGTTAACATGCAATGGAAATGAAAAACCAAACATTAACCAGATTTCCTTAGCAATAATACAATCAAAGAATATATCCCTAGTAGTTTCATTAACTTTACAAATGGTACAATGAACATCTCTACTATGGTAGTTACTAAGGCAGTCCCTTGAGCTTTAAGATCCTTCAGCCCCAAACCCCACTGCCACTTGACTACGTAATCCCTTTATATTCCCTTTTTTATTTGACCACAGGAAATTTCTGATGATTTTCTTAACCTCATTCATTTGGTAGTTACTGAACATCCACACCGATGCATAGTAAATACTATATGAGGAGAGAATTTTTTGACAGACTTGTACTCTCCCAACTAGTGAGAGGTATTGGTTATTCCATTTGGTAAGTTTCCCTTCAATCTTGCTTTTGATCCAATTCCACATATCCTTGAGACAAGGGGAGACAAAGAATGAAAAATATGAGGTATCTGACAATCTTGTTAGGACCTCCCCCCATAGGGAGCAAGCCAATCAGGAGGGTGATCAGACCAATTGAGCAGGGTGGATTTAGACTGAGAAATTTTTGCACTAGATGCATCACAGAACATCTTAAGTTTAAGTGATAATGAGTCCATATTCCTCTGAGCTAGCTCAAGAAATCGTGTAGTATCGTCTGCAAATTGAATATTAAGTAGATCAGATTTATCTGGTAGAGTAATTCCCTTTACTCTAGGAGATAAGGTGTCATCTCTTAATAGGTAGTATAACGCTTCCAATACAATAACAAAGAAGGCAGGGGCAAGAGGACAACCTTACCTAATAGACCTACTAAGATGAAATGCTTGTGAGATAGAACCATTAATTTCAATTTGTGCATGGGCATCCGTGAGGAGGACCTGGACAAGGTGATAGAATACCTCAGGAAAACCAAATGCTTCGAGCATCATGATAATAAATTTTTATTCAACCTTATCATAGGCCTTTTCAAAGTCACGAAGAAACATAGCTACCTCCTGATCCGATTTATTGGCTCACTCCATTGGATCCCAACTTATGATCAGATTTTTAAGTATATATCTGCCTTTAATGAACCCTGTCTGAGTGTCACATATAAGCCTAGGAAGATTATTTTCTAGTCTGATAGCTATCATTTTGGCTAGAATTTTATAGGAAATTTTGAGTAGGGTGATGGGTCTCCAATTTTTTATGAGAGCCTTATCCCCCTCTTTAGAAAGTAATTTAATAAGGCCTCTATTAATATCAGCTGCAAGGGAACCTTTCCCAATGGCTTCCTTGTACACTTCCAGCAAGTCATCAACAATCCAGTTGATATTGGCTTTGTAGAATTCAATGGATAACCCATCCAAGCCTGGGGCCTTATCATTGTGAAGTGAGTTAATGGCTCTTTTCATTTCATCCACAGAAAATGGTTGGTTAAGCCTCTGATTATCTTCAGGTGAAATAAGCTTAGGGACAAGATAGCGACATCTCTTCCTGGCAATAATGGAGGTAGGTGAGTCCTCAGTTGAGAAAATCTTCTTGTAAAAGGTAAGGAATTTTGTCATGATGCCTTCCCCACTAGAGATCTCTTTGTCTTCTACCCACAACCTATCAATTCTATCTCTGGCTTGCTTCTGCTTAAGGTAATTAAAGAAAAACTTAGAACTTGAATCTCCCTGTTGCAGCCACTGTATTTTGGCGCTTTCCCTAGCTCCTAATGATCCATCATGTTGTAGCTTCCTAAGTTTATCTCTAGCCAATGCCACTGACTCAAAAAATACCTCATTACTTAGGTCAGCTTGGATCTGTTCTTCTGCCTTGTGCAGATTGGATGTGAGGATAAATTCAATTTGTCTCACATCCTTGGCTTTCTTTTTTCCCACAGTCTTAAGTATGTTTTGCCAACTGATCACTAAGGCATTCCATCTTGCAATATGGGAATTAGAGTGAGAGTTCCATTTGTTAAAAAGCCTAAAAATGTAGATAGAAGCGAGAACATCGTGATCTTCTAACAGTTTTGTGTTGAGAATAAATTTGTTGTTGCCCTCAGTCTGAACTTTGATACCGTCTCTAAAGGAAACAGGGCAATAATGGGGTGATGGTCAGAGAGAGAGGAAGGCCAAACTCTCACCGAGCGGCCATTTTGATCACATGGAAAGGAAAATAAATTTTTATTGGCATAAGATCTGTCAAGTCTAGAGTATATCCTATTTTGCCCTTTTTGGTAGTTGCACCAGGTAAACCATATACCTTTGTGGGAAGATCTCATACCTTCTAACGAATCATACAGTCTCCTCATCCCTTTCAGTATGTCCCAATTAATCTTCTCGAGCCTCCTTTTCAGTCCAATTTGTAACCTGCCCTCTTATCCTCCTGGTGATCAATCATGTTAAAGTCTCCTCCCATGATCCATGGGATGTCAGGTAAGGAAGCGAGCCATTTACATAGATTGTCTCTCTCCCTATAATCATTAGGGGCATAAATTTTACAAATACCAAATGTGTTTTCACCACTTTTATCATAAACCCAGACTTCTCTATTACATGGGGATATTCTGGAGCACACAATTGAGTCTTTCCATTTGGGATTGATGAGGATCACAACTCCCCCTTTCCCCTTTTCATGTTTGGTATAAAACTTCAGAGCATCTTTCCAAACAAAGTTCAGACTAACATCCAATGAGAAACGAATTGCCTTGACTTCTCGAAGCATAACAATGTCCAGTTCTCTAATGTTGGTTAAGCATTCTTCTAACAATATACTTCCCGTTAGGAGATTCCAACCCCCGAACGTCCCATGACATGCACTTCATGATAAACTACCTCTTAATTGTCTTCCTTGGCATCTTGGAAGGTACTGAAACACTTAGGCATGCTAGATTTTTGGTTAGATTTCTTATGCAAAGAAGAATTTTTATTTTTGGATCCTAGAGGTCTATTTCTTTTTCTCCTTGCATTAGCTTTTGTTTCAAAAATATCCTCATCAAAAACTCCTTTCTCCCAGAGCCCCTCACCACTAGTGATAGAGTAGTTGGAAATAAGGTCAATCTCTACTTCAGAGTCATGATTGCCCAATGAGGATCCATCTTGCAAATTCTATCCCTCAGTTATGCCAAGTTTGGCAAGAGTGGGGGAGTCATTAGGGTTTGACTTGCAAACCATTGGGTCAGCAGGGATGATCTCATAGACAACATAGTCAGGATCAATTAATTTTTTAGAATTAGGAGGGGCAGACACCATAGTATCAGTGTCTTGACAACGACGGGGACAATCTCCCTCCTCTTGGGATTCCAAAGGATCAACCAATTCCTTTATTGGATCAGGTTGAGAAGCAAGAATCTAAAATTGATTGGATTTTGGTAGAGTGGGGTAGTTACCTAGAGGAGGGAAG